>NC_086194.1:147356884-147657654 GCF_035770615.1 Melospiza melodia melodia
AGTATCCCTTACTTCAAGTGTGACCAAGTGTCTTGTACAGAATTTAATGGAAAAATTGAGTATTTTTTCATTATTAATGTTTTCCAGTAACATCCAAAGGAAAAACACTGTTTGTCTTAAGGACCTCCAAAGATAACACAGGACTTGAAAGCCATCCAAATTTATGTAAGCCATAAACTGGCGGTCAACTTCCTTCTCATCATGCTGAAATTCTCAAAATGACATGGCAAAATATAAGTAGTAGCAGGAATCCTTTTCCACTTCCAGGTGGTACAAGAAATTGTTCTTTCCATATGTCTCCTTTTTTTTTCCTCTGTCTTGATTCCAAACTCACCTTCAATCAAGCAGTCCACATAAAAATAAAAGTTTTCATTGTTAGGAAAGCGCAAATTTCACTATAGCCGCACAAAAATCTGCTCCTTCATTCAATGAGAAAAGGAGATCCATTCCACAAAACAGAGTTGTGGAATTCTGTGCGGTCTAGATAGCTCTCTGAAATTCTTACCAGTTTTGGTCAAACATAAGGTCAGCCTTTGGATGGGTGAATGGAGAGCAGTGAAATCTGCTGGGCATTGGGAGTAATGTGAATGGACTGCACAGCTAAGCCAGCCTCTCCCCATGCTGCATACACAAGGACATTGAGAGAAGGAGAAACCTGCATCTGCTCTGTGTTTATAGACAGGCATAAAATGATTATTGCAAGACTTGTAGATAATATGATCCAATGTGGATACAAACCTCTGGAGTATCCAAGGAATTCATTTTAGTTTTGAGAAGGCTTTGATCTGTCAACATTGACAACTTCTGCCCTAAATAACAATTAAGCCATTAGAGCAGTGTGACTGAAGCCAAGTTTTCTGTAGATTCCCACCCCACAGCAATAGATGTCAGATTGTAACACAGGATAATTCATATAACAAAGGAACAATCCAAATTTTGGTCATCAAAAAATCCCCTAATATAAAATCTAATCCAAAAATGACATCTGCAGTTTTAAGCAAAGTGCTGTTACTTGAGTGATTAGATATCATGTTTGACTGTAAAGAATTCATGGCCTGCCTTTATTCCAAAAGCTATCTAAACTGTGAATTTTTATTAGTGATTTCTCCAGTACTTTAGACTGCAGTAGAAGTAATAAAATGTGTCAATAATTTGTTCCTTTAGACTCCTTGCCTCAGAAATCTGGTTTCAATTCCATCTGGACTAACATCTACTTCTAACAAGCTTAGATATTTCAAGATATCCAAAGCCAAAAAAACAAGTCTAGTGATAAATCAAAAATCTGGGGAACATTTCAATGTCTCAGTTGGAAATGAGAATGATTAGCAGTCACAACGTCAATACTCAAACTTAAAAAACAGCCATTGAACATGGGAATGTACTGCTCGATTTTTTGCCTTTATCTGTGGGAGTGAGATTGGTGCTGAGTAGGACAACTTGCACAGCAGCTGCAGGGCTCACCTGGGACCCCCAGGGAAGCCTTGGGGATGGTGCAGCTCCCATCCAGCCCTGCTGGCACACACCAAACCCAGTCTGCGCCGTCGGGGAGCAAAAATACTCCTTTGCTTCTCACCTGCTCCTCCTGGTAAGATGTGTACTCATTTGACAGAGACGCTTGGGAGACACTTTATGCAAAGAAGCCCAAAAGCCTGTGAGACAGATCTAGGATTAATTTTCATGGTTATGTCTTGTCAGCAGTTAAAGGAGGAGAAAAAGAAATCATCATCTTCTTCTTAAATCTTTGATTTTATGCTATAACACAAATTTCATTTTTTATGTAAATGCAAGGGGGATTTTGTTATGTGTTGCCCAATTTTCTTTACGTGGAAACAGTAGGCCTAATTTTCTCTTATGAGCAGAGGTTTCATTGCAGAAATTTAAAAAATACTGAATATGCAACCACTATTTGTAGATGTCCTTTTCTATTTCTTTTTAGTTTCAAACCTGAAGTTTTTTAAGTGTACAGATTAATATCTGTATCAGATATTAATGTCCTATCACATATATTTGTCACTCCTACAGTAACAATCTCTGGTATTTTCAACACATACAGGGCTCTTGAAGTTTAATGAATAACTTGGGATATATTTATTTTGAGAATTTAGCTATTACTTTGACTTATTATAATCCCATGTCATTCACAATAATTTAGTCTTGATCTGATTTGATTGTAAATGTTCTTTCCTTAAGGTCTGTTGGAAAGCTTTCATTTGACATCTGTTCATTTTGTTAACTGACTCTTCTGTCTAATCCATGCAATCTGGGAATTTTATGGTGATCATGAAATCTCAACAGTCATCCAAGTTGCAAAGTTTACAGTTCCTGAAGTAATTCTTCTTGGAACAGTAACTTCAGTATTCTCTGAAGATGGCTTCTCTCAGTGTGCTCATCTGATAATCCCTCCTGAATATATATTTCACCACTGGCAGTCAAAAAGAAATCAGTCGATCCTGGTAGATCTGCTGTAATTTGGTGCACTAAACCAAAAGCAAAACCATTAATGTTAAAGTGACTCTAACTTTAAACATACTTATACATGAGCTTTGCAAAGAATTGCTAAGCCTGTACTAAGCACAGTCCATGTCCACAAACTAACCAAACCAAATTTAAGTTCCATTTCTGTAGTGGATTTGAGACACACAGTGCTCTGCTGAGCCTCTCAGGTGGCAGAATACAGTTTAGAGAAACTCTAAAATGTTTCTAAGTTCCTTTTGCTTCCTGTTTCTTTTGCATTTCTCTTAGTCTTAATACTACAGAAATGGGAGTATTCAGGAGTATTTTTTTCATTGCGTCCAATCCTACAACATCTGAGAAATTCTAAATGCGAAGTTTAAGTCTGAAAATGGTTTTAAAACATTAATCCAAAGGAATTTAAGAAACAACTTGGATTTCATTAATCAGTTTCATTTGTTCTTGAATCAGAGAACATTAATCTCACCAGTTTTAAGTTCTAGGATGTTTACATGATCGAAATACCTGAACAACCACAGTGCAAACTCTGAGTTTTTTGTTTGCTACTTCAGCAAATCAACCCGCACCTCTGTAGTAATAGTATCCTCCAGGAATTCCAACCAGCTGAAGCATGATCTCCACTTCCTGAGAACATGTGGCTGCTCTCAGGCTGTCAATTTTTTCCAAGGGTATATTTTTTTGATCTCATGAAACACTTCTGTCCCTTATGAGGCTAAATGCATTGATATACATTTTCTAAGTAAATTGTTAGATCATTTTTTTAATAATAGGGTTATGATAACCATGGCCCAGTCCTTGGACATCTTGTTTGTACTGAGCAAAAATTTTGTCAATACCTGCTTAGGCTTCTCCAATTTCTAACCCTCTTCCTTTATCAGCTATGGACAAATATTTTTTGGCTTGATGCCTTGTCAACAATATCATCCCTTGACTCCTTAATAATCTTTCTAGTACGGTTAATACAGTCTTTAACTTTTTGTTTGATTTCCAGAAAACCTGCATTGCTAATTTAGCCTTCTCAGACTTCACAGTTGAAGCAGCATTTGCAGCACAGTCATTCTACACCTTTTCTATTCCCTATTGTTTGCTTTTCAAATTCAGACTGTCCACACCACCAGAGACAGACATGTAACTGTAGTTTGCAAAAGAAACTTGATAAATGGAGAATTCTCAAAGAAAATTCATTCCAGCAGTGTGTTCACATAAACTACAACTGTTCAGTGACACATGTTGGAATGAAACAAATTTTGGTTTGATGAAAAAGATATATTTTTTGGCTTGATGGCTATTCCTATAGAGAATGAGTTTGTGATTGGAAATACTTGTAACAAGCTAAACAATTCAATTTTCTCACTGAATCATTTACTGAAGATATCACTGTCACTAAATGCATTTAATGACTAAACAGGCTCCTTGTTTACTTTCTTCTACTTTTAGAGCTGTTTGGGACCTGCTGATTTTCTGAGTCCAACACTGTCTGACATTGCTCCAGTCTGACATGCTTGTCTCCTTTTTACTGTGACTCTCCACTGCTGAGGTGACCCTCAGTGAGGACAGAAATTAGTGTGTTTAGGGAAGATCAAAAAGCTATCCATAGATTACTACTGTATAGCTTTCACACCATGGAATAACCTAAATACCAATTAGAGCAGGAAACCCTACCCACACAGCTCATTTCTGTGCATGAAAGATATACACAAATCAGCATGTGTCCTAATAATTTACAACCTGCCAGAAGAGAACAGATGGATGAAAATAACATATTGAGTAGTAAATATGTCATCTGTTCCCAAGAAATCTCAAAGCTCTAATTGGAGTCAAAAGGTTAAATCTATACTGAGTTTATAACCAATGAAGGGATGAGAAAAAAATCACTAACCACTATTTTTTAATCAAAATTGTGAGAACAATTTTTCTTAGTAGATATCACAGTGACACAAGAGCTGTTACACCGGAATATGAAAGGAATTATTTAACTTGGAAACTTAAGGAATAATCTAAAAAAATATTAGTTGTTGATTGTCTCAAAAATCATGCTTTAATTTTTCTCGTGGTACTTTGAACCTCTATAGTTGGAAAAACTGAATAACTGTTTTTGCAAATGTATCTCAACCAATGCTTTACAATGTTTTTTGCTGAGATGTGTGAGCACCCAGATATTAGAAGGGTCAGACCTGGCAGACTGGCAGCCATCCTGCTTCATTAGATGCATTGCTCACACACACCGCCCCAGATGATGCACAGCACCACTGCACACACTCCTGCAGGAGCTGGAGCAATCTCCAGGCCTCTGAGACCATCCCAGCAAGGGATGGACACTTAAAGCCTCTGCTGTGAAAACCATGGCTGTTTAAATCCCACATGAATTTCCACTCAAGTGCTGGCAGCTGTCCTGCTCAGGGCACTGAGGGCTCAATCAAAGGCCTACAGCCCATGAGGTTCGCTAAAAAGCATTTATAAGCAGCTGTGGGTGGTACCTTGCTTGTGGTTTATGTGCTCTCAGCACAGAAGGCATCCAGGCACACTGACCAAAACATTGAACAGACAGTCTTTAAAACAAGTAATCTTTCCTGAAATCAGCAAGCATTGCAATCTTGGGACATAGCATTATTGCTTCATGAATTATGAGTAAAACATGCAATAATCCCACATGTACTGTTTAGTCCTGTTGCAGAGCCTGAAAAATGAGGAGTAACACGATAACGTTTTATCCTTTAAAATACTAGTTTTTAAATAAAGATTTGTTTGTCAAATCAAGCCTTCTGGTCTTATCAAGCCTTCTGTGCTATTTTATTCTTGTCTGTCTTTTGTGCTTTTAACTTTTCATTTTAAACTAAACTGACACTGCAGTGGTGGTCTAGCCCTTTGCCATTTCTCTGCAGTCTTTCTGCCTCCTCTGGACAACTAATATTTGCAGGCCACAGCTTCAACTGGATAGCAGTTTTCAAATTAGAACATAGGAAATCTTGTATCAGGCAAAAATCAAAATTTTTCCTATATTCTGTTTTTCTATAGAAGAATCCATATATGACAGGTCTGAGAAAAAGGATAGATGCAGTTTCAGAATGTAGGGAAGATTTTCCATAAATATTGATCAGGAACTTCTTTGTTCAGAGACAATGTTATTATCTAACGAGGGTAGATTTTTCCCAATATTTTTTTCAGATTACATATTTTAAGCCATTTCAATTTGTAATATTTCCAGAGCTCCAGGCTAATGAAAACATCTGCTTGTGGAGTAAAGACAAAGACAGGAACAATCATTCTCTGCTCTACACACCTACTATTTTAATATATTCCTTGCTTCATGTCTTGCTTAGTAGAGGATCCTTCTTAATTTCTTTCATAGAAGCTATTCCAAAGCTTTATTCATTCTTCTTGTCCTCCTCCTCTTTCCACTGCTATTGTTTTCTCTTTTTGATGTAAGCATCATAAATGCAGTAATAATTCAAGTTCCAAGAGCTCCATAGCATTGTACAGTGGCAGAAGTTTTATAATTCCTATTTTGTTTTCTTCTCTGCTCCTTTCCAACATATGAGCTACTTTTCTGACTACTGCTGAATAATGAGCTGATTAGATAACAAGGTAAATGCTAAGCCTCTCTAATGCAGCTCTCTCCCACTCTTGCATATGCACTAAAAAATAGCAGATCCAGTCACAGAGCAGATGTTTTCAAATGCTGATTGTCAGAAAATTAAGTACACATTTGCAAAGCCATTAAAAAATCAGTAGCAATATTTTTATTATATTAGAAACAAAATTTATAATCTCTTCTTGTGATTATTTTAGATGGATTATGGAATATTTTAAATTAAAATTTTACTGAAAGCTACTTTCTTCTTAAAATCAAAGTTTCAATTCCATGTCGAAAGAAAAGAAAACTTCCACTCCTTTTACTCATGTGAATAGCCTTTTTAAGGCATGATGTGCACTCACTAGCACTGACTGAAATCCAGCATAACACTATTGGCTTAATGGGAATGGATATAACTTTGGATTTATGTAGCACTTTGGCAAAGTCAGTTCAGGAAAACATTTTAATGTGACAAGAGGAAAAATAATATTAACTACTTTTGAAAAAAGGCACATAACAGTGAATATATTCTTCACTGCACAGTCATTGCTGAGTACCTGTCATTTTCTCCTAAAATTAATTTAAAGTGTGAAGCAAAGCCCAGAAAAATCAGTGGGAAATCTTCAATCTGGCCTTGTATTTGCAAATTCATTCCTCTCTTCAGATGTATATGAGCAAATCTATTTGGCATTAATGGGCTAAAGCCTACTGTCTTTTCTCTTAATTAGTTTTGACTAATTCAGTTGATGAAATATGAGTTTTTCCACACATATCTAAGATCAGAATTTGGCAGAGTGTTGAAAATATATCCTAAGATATAAGATATTGCATAACTTTCTTTGTATGGTGTACTGCTGAATAAATATTTTCTCTGAGACCAAAATCAAGTTCCTTCAACATCCCTTCCAAATAGCAGTGGAGGAATATTTGACTGCAGTATCCAGCTTTTCCTTAGCACATTCTGTTTGAAGGACATATGTTTGTGTCAAGAACAGCATATCAGAACAATCCCCTTATAAACTGCAATGCAAAGTTAATTTTAATTTGCCAGGGTCCTTCAAGTCAGTAGAGATGTTGTGCTTACTGACATGGGTCTTGGTGCCTACTATGAAGCATCACCCTTGAGAGCAATTCCTCATTCTTGAGGAGGAATCGTTCATAATTATTCAGTGGAAAAATTGTCTTTTGAACCATCAACAGTGATAGCCTCTCCAAATAAATGTTGTCAGAACTTGACTATGGCATGAAAAGTTATTAGCAATTTACTCACAAAATATACAACTTAGCACTGACACAGGACACTTGGACCAAATTCCATTCTTGCTTGAAATGGTCTAATGTAGGTTATGTGAAAATCTGAGGAAACTTTAATCCTGTTGCCAACATGTGCCCCAAGGCCTGGAGATGGCTGGCAAAAAGGCAAAGCTTGCAAAGACTACACTTCTTTATCTCAGTGCAGCAGCGCTTCCTGAAACAAGGTAAAGGTAAAGCCCCATACAGGGTGCTAAAACAAATAACAGTGGCATTTCATGTATGATCACCTGTTTGCATCATATAAGTTGATATGTTCACAGTTCTGTTAAATACCAATGCCAATGGCTGGTCACCTTTTATTCTTGAGACTTGGAATCATTCATCTGTGCATATCTTGAACCTGCAGCAGCTGTAGCAGCTGCAGTGTTGTACACACTCTTATGCTCACACATATTGTTCCTTTCAATAACTCACCAGTGGGCAGAAAACTAGAACATTCAAACATCCAGTATAAGGCACTAGGCTGACAAAACAGACATCTGGATTTTATATTAACATTGACAGAGTGTGGTTCCCAAATGTTCAGCTTTATTTGTATGAAATGGAAAAGCAAATACAGAATCAGAGAGTCACAGAATGAGCCGAGTTGGAAGGCACCCACAAGGATAATCAAGTCCAACATGATATATCATTAGAATGTATTTACACTACACTGTAGCCATGGAGGTACGGCCTAATTCAGGGTTTATGTTGCGATCTATGTGAACAAGGTGTTAGTTTTAGCTCTTCTGGGAGTTCCACCTAAGTGACCTGTGGGAAAAATTAGTTTGAGATGGCACAAAAAGCATTCTTGCACCAGTGAGGCAATAGGAACTGCTGGTGCTGAAAGAAGGTGGGTCCCATGAAGTAAGAGAACTTGGAATGTATATCTTGGCAGAGGATTGTGTTTATTCAGCATTTGCCACCAACAAGGCTACTGTGTTTCTCGCTGTAGAACACATGGTAGACAGCAATGATGAGGACATGGCAGACTTCAGGTGGCAATTGCCATATTAGGCAATTCTCAGTGATTCAGGCTTGAGCATGGAAAAGGTCTGTTGGCCAGATAACCCATAGCTCAGATAGGTTCCTCTCCAACTTTCATACCCTCTGTCTTGACCAAAGAGGCCACAAGATTCAGAGGCAAAAAGAGACAAAGCAATAGAAGTGTAGCTCTCTCCAGGTACTCCAGCTTCTTTTACCCCTCAGCGGTTTCATGTTCCTTTGCTTTCCAAAGAAGATCTGTTGGATTTTTAGCTGTAGTGACCTAACCACTCATTTTAAGCACTCGGGCTTCTTCTTCACATTGTTTGGCTTTTCAGCTGCTGCCAGATCCAGTCCCCACCAAGATGATATTAAATCCTGGATTTTACAGCTATGTCTACAGTATTAAAAACGTCTACAGTATTAAAAATACATCCTGTGTGTCCCCAAACAGTAAGGAGAAGAAATCAATACCAGGCCCAAAGAATGGAAGTATCCTTGAAAATTAAAGAGTCTCAGGTGATGAGAAATTGAGGAAAATATTCACATGCCTTTGACCCAGGATCACTCCCTCTGTTCCATGCCCTGTGAAGGTATTTATGCCTATTTTCACAGTGGTTTCAGTATATTTTCATAAACAAAGCAACCAAAGCATCTTTTGAGTGATATGAAGACACAAGACCGAGAATGTGCAAATTTTATTTTTGTTATTCTGAAACATCTTTGCTAACATTTATGGGAAAGGAAACTTTCTTTTTCCAGTACATTCTGTGGCTTTCTGGTAGCTTCAGCTGAACATTTTCCAGGACTCAAGACAAATTCAGGCTGGGTCAAATAATTAAAATTAATATTTCTTGCCATGTATTTTAGAAAAAGAAATAGAATGAATCAGCAAGACATGCAGAATTCTAAAGCTTTATTAATTAAGTTGAGAATCAAGCACACTCAAAAAGTCCTGCCCGATATTGCAGTATATCTTGGATTTGCATTCACAAGAGAAGGCTGTGATCAAAGTGTGTTTTGGGGATATTTGAGAGTGACCAGTAAGTGTCTAAGAATGTAAATAAGAGGTGAAAATACAACCTCATTAGATACAGAGGATGTACTTTTGAACTTCTGAAATTTGATTGCTGAAATTCAATTGATGGAAATTGTTCCATTAAAGATCTATGGACCATGGATTTGATGAATATGTTTTCTAAAAAGAATACTTGATATTCATTTTTATCTGTGACTATTCAATTTCTGCTAAAATCATCAAAACCCCTGAATTATACCTAAATTTTAAAAATATTTCCTGGTATGTGAGTTCATACAAAACTGATCTACTGAAATATGTTTTGATTCATAATTTTTGACTAATTTTAGAAGTTTTAATTCTGCTGTCAATGCTTTTGCTAAGTTATGTTTCATTCATCCATGTGTATCCAAACATCTTGGGATAAAGAACACAAAATCTCTCCTTTATCCATCGCTCTGATTCTTTACAAGAGCTCTGATAATTTTACACACTCAGTTGTCTCCACCATAACTTGCCCTGGACTCACTAGGACAATTTGCCATAACTATAAGACAAATTATTGTGACAACTTAGTGGGTGAATCCACAAAAGGTAAAGCTGAGGACTGCAACATTTGACTTATAGGCAGTTTTCTGACATCTTCACAGTGAGAAATAATTGACCAGCATTTTGAAAAACTCTATTTTGGGTGCTGGTTGTGTCTGTGGTACTGCAGTAGTACCTCAGACACTTGGAGGTGAGGAGGACTAAATAATTAATGCAGCAATTTTCAATATCTGGCTGATTTTCTCAGGGTCAGCTCTGGAGCTATGTCCTGCTGGAGACACAGAGATGTGGCTCTTTCTCAAGATGTCAGCTCACTAAAGAGCCAAGAATTAATAATATTTCAATAGTGAAATTATTGATATAAATATGAATATTAATGTCATACCTATAGTTTGCCTGCATTTATTCTTTGAGAGTAAAAAAAAAAAAGTTCTGCTACTCATTCAGTGGATTGACATTAGCAATGCTGACATTTAATATTTTCTTCAGCACAAAAGTTGCTTCTTATAAAGATGACATTTAAAAGATGGAAATTATTCTTTAATTCTGGGAGAATAAATTCAGTCAGAGAAGGGGAAACTTTGGAAAATTTCACATTGATATTTGGGAAGGCATTAATTCATTAATTTTTTTAAGAATTTTCATTTTGAAAATTGTAATTCTTTAAAAATTGTATCCCAAAGATAAAGCAAATGTGTTTAAGTTTGGTTCAAACAGCTCAAATAGTTTATTTTTCCTGTTCTAAATAACCTATTTCAGGTTTTGAGGGTTTTTTTGGTTTTCAAGCAAGAAACAAATAAAAAAAATTGCTCTACATTTTAAGGTTATTAAAGTTATTTCCTCTAAATCTTTTTCTTACATAGACAGAAAAGAAAAAATATCTAATGTTTGACTTCCAGACAAATATATGGCAATTTTAAATACTTATGTTTATATGTATATTCTTGTAGTGTCTCAAACAAATTCTTGTTAAGTTGCCAGTGCTACTGTTTTTGACACAGAAATTTACTCCCTAGCATTGACCTAATTCTGCAAAACAGGGAGCAACCTTCATTTTGTGATGACAGCACTGATTCACTTCAAAAGCCTTTGCATAGACACCAGACACTGTCCCTGAGTGTGGAAAATTGATGAATAAGAAGCAAAAAATGGGGGGTGTGGACCTCAAATTCTGTCTTCTGTTTCCCAGTGAATATTTAGTAGGGAAAGAGTACATCCAATTGCTCCTATTGCAAGGCTGTGGAAAAGAATTTTCCGTCAATGTATTCTGGTTTACAGAAAAACCCTCTCCAAGAACAATCTCTGAGGGCTCTATTAAACAACAAACAGTTCCTAAGCTCTCTGACCAGGAGCCAAGGAGAGGCCACAAGTGACAGAGACTGGCTCAGTACACAGACAGCTGATTTGGCAAGGCAATAACCAACACACTGAAGAAGGCCTCTTGATATTCCTTCTCTTTAAATCTTTCTCAGTACTGAAGCTGCAAGAGTTGTAAACAGGTTGCTGTAAGTAAAAGCATTTCAAATGATCTCTTTCTTGTCTCCACTGGCTAAACTGGGATAATTGCTTGAACTGGTTGAGGTAACCACTACTTTGGTAAAAAAAGCATTTTAATCCAATGTCACAACAGCTCTTTGTTACATTTGTTGCTATGAAAGAGGTCTCTAAAGCGACTGTACCATTATTTTAGTACTTAATTTTTTTTCCCTCATAGGGGAAAAAACTTCCTTTAACTGAAAGGCATATGACCCATGGTGTTCTTTGTGTTTACTTTTTTCCCCATTTTTGCTTTTTTTTTTGTACACCCCCAAACAGCTTTCTGGCTGACCTATGTGCCTGTTGGCTGACATCAGCTGGGAGAGTTGAAGAGTCCTGAGAATATCCTCATCATTAGGACCAAGATGTTCAACTGATACAAGAGCCAAATAATTTTTTGGACTCTCAAGTGCAGATAGATTAAATTATATGAATAGATTTACAAGAACCTATTTGTATCTTTACCAAAAATGCAGACAGAATATAGCAAGAAAAAGTTTAAAGAATAACTAGAAAAAAAATCACATATATTTTAAATTAAATTATACCATCATTGTTACTTTGTTATATTAGAGCATCATCTCCAGATTTTTCATGTACCGATCTCCTGTAATGGAATAAGGCTGTAATGGAGTAAATAGGGAATCAGTAAGACACCTGCCATTTCAAATTCAACACAAACAAGGAAGCAACTCTGACTAGCTATCCTGTCTAAGCTTTCTTGAAATCTTCAGAGTTTTGAAGGGATTTTTAAGATTTGTAAAATACATTAAATTTAAAAGCCCTAAAATAAAAAAAAAAAGAGTTTAGAAAAAATGTAATACAGTAGCTGGAAATGATCTGGAATGTAGACACAATCACCAACAACCCCATTTGGGGGAAGTGAGTGCATAATGCAGGAGTTGGGGCAGCTCCATTGACATAATTGGAATTACACTAACCTAAAAGGACAGCTTACATCTGGGGTCTACTTTAAAGACTTTACACTCTTTTAAATAATGTGAAAACAACTGGAGTCAGTCCCAATACCAACATGCTTCAATATCTCTGCTGTATATAACCTCATGCAGGTTACTTGAGACAAAGCAAGTCTCATGTTCTGCCATTTTCAAACAAGTCATATGTTGGTCAATTGAAGATCAGTACTAAAAAATCTCTCTGAAAGACTGTCCTAGTCCTTAGTGCTTTGCAAATCAGATCATTGCTTGCTGTTGTCTCTGACAGGCAATATGATCTGTCCAAAGATCAGAACACCAGGTAGGAATTTCAGGAGGAAGTGTCTGGATTTCTCCCATAATGAATGCATTAGGGGCGTTGTGATGATTGGATTAAATTTGATACAAATAGTCTTGAAAAGGGGTATAAAATTCTGCTGGAGCCTGGGGCAGCTGGGCAAACTGGTCTCCTAAGGTTGTAGGAAGCTTCTGGGTTGATCCTTGCCCTGGCAGGGCTGTCTGCAGGGAACATCCAGCACAAAGACAGGGAACACTCACCTTTGGAGAGGTGAGTGAAAATGCTAAGATCTGGTCACATGCAGAGATAAAACCCTGAAGTAGCTACATAGGTGTTTTGTTGCTTTGCAATTGTTCACTCTGTAAGGCCAAAGACTTTAAACCTGTATGCCTCTAGTTGGACCTGCTTATCATAATACTTTAGACCTGCTTATATTCTATACTGCACTGATGATATTTAGATACTGTATTAGCAATAAATATAATCATAATCATCCACATAATCAGTAGCATTTCTCATGCCTGAATGTGAGACTTCTCTTTACTACTTCAATACAGTTGTTATTAAATACGAGCAATTTTTTTTTTTGCTTTCAAGTATTTTCCTTTTGCTTTTAAGTAGAAAATGAATTCTCATCAAGGCAGTGATTCTCAAATGTTGCATGGCCTTACCAGAGGATACATCACCAGAGAAAAATGAAATCTCATCTAAAAATGTTAATTTTCAAAAGTTATTTCAAGAGTTAAAAAATGTCTTACTTTCTGATGCACTATGAGTGTATCAGGAAGGACTCAATACAGTTCCCCAAACAAAGGCTCCTGGTGCCAGTTGAAATGTCCAAGGGTACCTGACAAGGTATCACTGGGGAAAGAGGAAACATCCTACCAGATGAACTGTGTTGCTGTGGAGCAAGAGCTGGAAGTTAGGTTGTGTGTGTGATTTACCTCCTCCTTTTAGGCAGCTGAAAGGAGGATGAATGCTAACACATTTATAAGTAGTAAGGCATCAGAGTATGGAAAAGCTCAAAAAATGAACATATATTTTGATATCTCTAGCTCTGAAATGAAGACCCTAACTCATCATAGCATTAGTACTTTATATTCAGTTGAAGTTAAAAATAATTTTGGGGTACTAGAGCAATTTTTTCATGAAAAAGATGGAAGATAAAAGTTCTGGGAAATTCTCTTATTAAATTGAAAAAAAATGAATATAAACATCTCAGTTTCAGTAAACTCTTGGGAACAAGTTTTAGAAACAAGTCAATAAGATACTAGCTAGATAATTGATTAATCTGAATTTTCTTTGGATTTGCGTGACCTACTTTGTAGACATTTAGCTGACAAAGTGCTGAGAAGTAGTGTTGATGATTTATGACTGATAATGTTCTTGTGTTTTAGAGTTTGCAATAAATGCTTGCTACTATCTTCCACTGCCTTTAGGATAGCATCTGGTCTTCTCTGATTCAAGGCCAACAATGATAACTCATTTCTTCACCATGTTCCATTTTGGTTACAGCAATGAAATTTACGGAAAGTGGGAAGCATCAGCCCTGGGAAAGTTGCGGCGGGTGCAGATGCAGGAGAAGTTCTCCTCCTCACTCTCATCAGTCACAAACTCTTTGATTTGTGCTTGCAGCCCACACACCATCTGAGCAGTCTCCAGAGACGAACTCCATCTTCTCATAAGTTCAGTAAAATCCTGTGGGTCTGTGTGATGCCTGTTTGGGACACTGGGTCGAGGCCATGCTGTTGGTGAGATGAGCTCAGGCCTAAGTGTGACTGTGGTGTCTGTGCCATTTTGCTTCTTAGGAGGCACACCTCAGTCACTTTCCTGAACTTTATTCCTTGTCTAGAAAATTACTGTATTAAAGTTCATTTTACTCTTTGGAAAGCCAAAAAAAAAAAAATGGATTTTTATCAAAATTAAATATAGTAAGATTTGTTTCACTGCTCATGGGATGGAGGGAGCTCCTGGGTATGGAGGCAAGTACTGATACTGAATTTTTTGGCTTATATAAATAATCAGGTGTCCATCTTTAATGCATTAAAAATTATTGTAACTTATCTTATTGATAATTCTCCAGAGTTTCTTTTAGATGTTACTAAGATTCTGAGTTACACTATAAATTAGAATTGCATCCCCATGCAGGGTTTGATAGAACTTTAGTTGAAAACCTTCAGGAATATATTGATGAACTGTCACATATAATACTAAGACTAGAGGCTAGACGTAGACTGTCACTTTTTCCTGTGTTTATGTACAAACACGACTATAAAGTAATATATCCTAGAATAATAAATTTTTTTTTGTTATAATGAACATTAAAGATCAGATAATGCTACCCCTCCTGCCATGGACAGGGAAACTTTCCACTAAAATTTGCTGAGAGACTTTTTCTCTATGTAGACATAACCATCAGTCATGCTATCAGTTTACTCTGCTTGCTAACAGGAAGGTATCCAAGACCTGAAGGAAAATGGACTTTGTTAGTTTGATCTTTAGGATTCTTATGTGGAATATTATTGTGTATATTTTGCAATAAGTAGAAATGGATTATATGCAGAAAGCTTTACATTTTTTGTTCCTTTTGTCTATCACCTAATGTCTCCTTTGAAAATGCCTTATTCCAAAGCAAACTTGAAAAATAACCTTTTTTCTAGACGGAGTGAACTGTGCATTTTAAAGTCAACAACAGCAAAGTACATCCAATTTACCTCAGAACATACACATTAAAAAAAAAAAGGACAAGGACTTAAAACACCACAAAGAAAAAATCTGCTATTAAAGGCATGTGCATAAAAAAGCCATTTAGAAGAACAAGGAGAAAAAAAAGAGGGGATAGAGAGAGAGAATGTCACCACAAGCCATACAAGCTAAAATCTTGATAACAAAATATGCAAAATATTTCTAAAGTATACTGCAGCCTACACTCTAGCCACAGAGTAATGAAGACCTCACATAAGCAAAGACATTACTTAACATCTAATCTTCATGGACAGATCAGCTCCATATAGTCCCAAAGTTCAGAGAGGAGCAGTCAATTACATTTATTGTGAATATTTTGCCAAGTATAGACAGGGTTCAATTGTACTGAATGGTTCTTAATGTCACTGAATATCATTTTGCTAAGGCTTCCAGCTGGCAACTTCATCCTCTCACTGACTCCTTTAGTCTCTTGTGTTTATTTTAGGATTGTACTCAGGACAGCAGAATTACTGAACCAGCCTGTGCAGCCACAAGATGGTCATTCTCAACGAAAAGTGTGTGAAAAGACATTGGCAAGAGATTCAGATTACACTGTTCAGTCCTGATCTCACCTTTATAATTCATATACAACCTCTAATTTGGTTTTTCAGGGCCTTTTCAGCTACTGAAAGTCATTGTCTAGGAAAAGGAGGTGAACTGTTTTACCAGATTTTATTAGTAAGTAATGAAATTAGAGAGCCCATTTGTAATTTGTGGTTGTGTTTTCTGGGAAACCATGCTAGAATAAGTGTAACATTTATTGTCCACAGACTATAAAACTAGCTGTGTGTTGAGAACCAGCTCTTTGCTCTCACAGGCAGTCTCAATAGCTAATCCACTGTCTGCAGCATGACAGCAGCAGGGCCCTTTAGCAATATGCACAATAGAAGAGTTTTACTATTGAGCAGTCAGATCCTTTTTCCTCCAACTCTGGCAACATTGTGCTCATTCTGTCTTGGCAAGGGTAAAGTTGAAAGCAGCCCATTGCTGAGAATCTCACCAGCTACATGACTGCACACAAATCTTGAAAGTTTGCATGAAAGACAGTAAATAAGGAATCCAATGGGGTCTGAAAAGCAGGGTAGTTCCTGTTCAAAACTGAGGGATGTCATCTTCAGGTGTTTACATATAGGCAGTTCCACAAGAGACAGGTGATTGCAAAGAGGATGAACAAGCAGAGTCCTGAGCAAGTCAAGGCACTGTGAGTCAGAAAGCCCTGGCTGATCAGCAGAGCATCTCCCTCTGCTGATCTATTGACTTGACATCCACAGACCATAAATCTGAGTGCACAACACACACATGCATGCCCAAGGTTATTCATCTAGATCTGCTTCCCTCTGTGAAGCTTAGTTGCCTAAACAGAGGGACAGAATGACATCTGATGTGTGAGACAGAATGACATCTGATGTGTCTGTATCTGAGGGGCCTCTGCTCTCTCCTTCAGGCAGGTGAGGTTTTTTAGCTCCATGTGTGTGTTGCATGGATAACAACCTGAGTAACCTGAGTAACAGAACCACAGCCTAAGAGAGCAAGAGAACACCTCCACACACACACTTAGGGGAGGGGGAGACATTTATTTCAGGATTTTATTTCTATAAAGGTTTCTACATGGCAGAGGATGTCTGTAGAAGTAGGTTGACCTGTTTTTTGCAGGAAAGTGGAGAAATTTACACTGTAACATTCCTCTTATCACTTTATTATTATTTTTTAGGTTCTATGCCTCTAAAGTAACTTCAGCATTTGCTTCTAATTTTTTTTTTGTTTTTCTTTCAATTCCTAAATATCTTGTACAGCAAAAACGCCAGGCTTGCAGTATGCCATGTTGCTGCAGCCCAGATCATTGGATTTCATTCATACATTTATCTTCCCATTTGCCCAGGGCCAGCCACTTAATGTTTAATGACAATATATATTGTTCAGAAATTCATGGCTAAAATTTCCTGATTTTTTTTTTACAAATTTGGTATTAAAAATGGTTGGATAAAATCCAGAAACATTCCAAAGAGGAGATAAGGACCTTATAGCTGTGTGCCCCAGCCTGCAGAGATCATGTCCTAGTGGGCCTGGGTCCAGGGCTAGAAAATAAACATTCAGCAGACCGAGATTTTATTGCATTTTTCTTCTCATTATTTCTTCTTTCCCTTAGCATTTGCTAAATTCATACAGATTGAGTTAGGCAAAGGAATTCTTGTTTTTCTTTTGAATTTATACCCACCTGCTCCTCCTCTAGCAATTTCTGCTTACAATCTGTGACATCCTAACATTGTGAGGTTTGCAAAAATATGCAACATTAAAGAGGAAAACAAGGGTTCCAAACCTATATTTAATGATATTTTCCCTTTTTTTTTTTTTTATGTGGTCTGCAAACCAGCATTTCTCTGTCTGGAAATTAGGACTCTCAGACAGAGATGTCACGCTCACAGTACTGTAATTTTTGATTTTTTCTTTCCCTAATTGTAAATTCTTTACCCTCCTGAAAGTAACATTTTCCAGAAGTGGAAAGCTAGTCATCCTGGTACTTAACAAACAGAAAAAACTCTCCAGATGCTACTGTCATGCAAAGGAATAAGTTAATTAAGCACTAAGTATTTTTTTAAAAAAAGTGTAAAGACTGAGCCAATACTTCACAATAAGATTCTGCTTTTTCAAACTGTGAACTCCAACACAAAAATGCAGCACTGAACTGCTAGGGGGTGATAGGTTCTAAATGATATTGTTTTTCTTACTGTTGTTAAACTGATAGCAAATAATTTTAATTTAAAATACACAAGGAGTCAATTTATGCCAGGTTTTTTTCTGATATACAGAAAAACAAGGGAAGAAGACAAAGATGTGGGCATAAGAGAATTTATTTGTGGAGTTAAATCTATTTTAAGAATATCAAAATCTGGGAGGATTCTGACTATGAAAAAGATGACTGGAGTGTACTTCACTTGCTCTAAATTCTTGCATTTACAATTGAGGACATTGCTGTGAAAAAATATGTTGGAAGAGGAATATATGAATTCCACTGGACTATGAAGGAAGAATTGAAAATCATCTGCTTTTCCCACAACTTTGAAGGTTGAAGTTCTTAAGATACCCTAAGCTGCTTTTATCTGTTGAAATTCTGCACTTTGAGGGTTTATTAATCTCCAGTGAGATAGTTTTGAAAAATTCAGTCCCAATTTTTCTGAAATTAAATATTTTAAGATGTTCTTCCAAAGGAAACATTACATCTCTATCTATATTGTGCATGGATACATAGAACTACCTCTTCCCTGCTAAAGCACTTTGGTTTGACAATGAAAAAACCTCAACACATGGGAAATTTAAGTTCTTAAACAGGTCTTGCATCTTCCCTAACACACACACATTTTGATGCTGGAGAAATTCCCCATTTAATGGTGAATTATGTGTCCTTTCTTTCAGAATCAAAACTCTGAAAATATGAGAGGCACTTTAACTTGCCCCTGCTTACAGTCAGTGTTTCAGGTGATCTGACATTTAGGAAAACAAATATTTCCCTTATTAGTCACTTCCTTTCGCTCCCTCCATATAGTAGTAGTAGTAGTAGTAGTAGTAGTAGTAGTAGTAGTAGTAGTAGTAGTAGTAGTAGTAGTAGCTGTAGTAACAATACTAATTTTTAAAAAGAGAAAGAGATGGGGATCTTTGGGAAAGAGGAATGCAGAAAGGTTGAAAGGAAACTTTCAGTAGAGTGTTAATAGTTTGCTATTAACACTGTATAAATAGAATGTTAGAATAGTTTGCTATTCTTCTTCCTAATCATAATGAGAGTGTCTTTCTTTGTGTACGTACAGGAGGGGCAAAAGTTAGAGGCAGGAACCTCTTGTTGAGATGATGGGAGAGGAAGGGAAGCAAGAAGAGCTCCTCTAGAGTGTGAGGCACTGAGAAGGAAATGGCTCTCCAGCATCAGCTCCTACATCCCTCACCAAATGCAACGCGGGCAGTAAGCTTAACCCACTTTGGGTGTGTTAAACATTCACCCATGCGCAGGCAGCCAGTGCAAAACCAATGCATCATTTCGTGCCCAATTTATAACTTCACTCACATAATGCCTTTCCTTTGCAGAGGAGCACAGTCCTGAGATAAAAGCAGTAGTTATACTGCATGAGCTCATGTCAAATACTTTCATCAATCAGTCCTTAATACTCTGTTCTGCTTTGCTCATTGAGTAAACCCAAAGGTACAGTATTTTTGGTTTAATAAGACTGGACCCCACCTGCCCACCCAAGAAAAACATGTGCTAAAGAAAAAACTATCTATTGTTCAAATTTTTAGATTTAAAATGTAAATTACAGCCTTAGGTCATTGTTCTGTTTTATGGGTTTTAATTACAAAATTAATGTAATAGAAGAAGTTATTTGGAAGTTATTGTGGTTGAATAAGTGATGTTTATAAAGATTTTACTACCCAGTAATGTCTTCATGCAAAGCATGAACAATTACTAGATAACTATTTCCAAATTTAAGTACAGATGGGAAATTCTAGTCACTGGAAGACAGAAAATTCCATATGGAAACCATTAATCCTTTGGACTGACTTGTCTACATCTAAAGTTGGTGATCAGGAGACGCTTTGTTAGGCATCCAGCATTTCTATCATAAAGATGTTAGTTCCTTTCTCTCTCTTCTTTCTTGCCTTGCTGCTTATCTTCTATGAATTCTGTCTGAAATTTTCAAGGATGTCCAGTGTTTAGATCAGCAGGATTTGACTTATAGACTTCCTGAATGCTTCCACAGAGTTCAATTCGTTTCCAAAGGATGGAAAATGTCAACCAGCGTGCTATATATATATACATATGCTTCATTCCAGAAATTTTATGTACGTAGAACCAAAGAGACTAACGCATAGAATGCTGTGGAGAATTCCATTGTTCTTATGTGAAAATCACTGTTTGTGAGAGTTTTGTAAAATGAGAATGCATGTTTTTTACAGAGCTGTATTTTTTTTAACTAAAGAATAAAACTCAATTGTGACCCTTTTTGAGGGGGAAAAAAATGTTTTCCTGGGGTTTCTTAAAAACACAGGCTAAGAGATTTTTGTTCCTTTTTTTCTTCTTGGTCACAGCTATCTTTCTGCTAGCCTGTGGGCCCTTACCATGAAGATCTTTGAATCACACCTGGTCTGAGTAATAAACTAACTTTTATACCTTAGGAAGAACAGCATTCTAAAGAAAACCTAGCAAAATATTCATTTTGATGTTAGCATTATGGAGGAGAGCAGTATATAAAGGCATCAATCTACAATAGTGCTACATTAGTCTTTACAATGTACCTAAGTAAAATGAGGAATAGATGAAAAGAAAAAGGAAAAAAAGCAAGCTTCCCCACCCAGGCCTCACCCTTGATTTTCAGAATTAACAGACAGCAGAGAAAATAGATGGAAATATCTTCATTGATTACATTTATAGGTTGAGAAGTGAGCCACAGAAAGATTGAACCGCGTGATGTCACAGAGGATGCTTGTGGCATCCTGGGACAGATCCAGATCACCTGGATCCCAGATGACAGTGAAAACATCTAGATTCCAGAAACCACTCCAGATTAAAATGCAAAGTCTTGCCACTGATGTGCTATTCACTTAAAAGGGTTCAGTTATAAAGGAACTGTTTGATTTAAATAGAAACAACCTGTTTCCTTGACCACAAAATATATTCTTCTTGAGCATCTTCAGCTTTCTAGAGCAAGCACCATGACACAGATATCAACTGACCAAATGCAATTACATATAGAAAATGTAACTATTGCCTAAGGTTTAGTTCTTCTGAAGTAAGTACGAGTGTTATCACTGTTTTATGGAATATTAGAAGTCCATCATATTTGTGGTCATCTGAAGTCCATGCTAACCAGAATAGGTATCTATTGCTGTGTAGAACTATTTGCAGGTCTGAATTATAAGAGCTGACAGAATACTGATTTTACACAAATGAGGGTGGAGGGGGTTATTAAAAAAATTAGTAAAGCAAAACCCAGAAAAATAAATAGCACTAGATTTAGTTATAGACACATTATTACTAATGCATTTTTTCTAACATGAAGTCCTGAAATTAGTTTGGACAAAAACCTAAAAACAAACAGATGTAGAATGTCATACAGCAGGAGAAAATATTTTTAAGCCCACTTCAGATTTTAAAATCTCAAAATAATTAGCAGCTTGTTCCAGATTCATCTCAAAAGAGATATGAAATTTATTTCCAAAATAGCAAGCGTTATCCACATCACACATAATGAAACTAGGAAAAAAAATATGTGAAATGTCTGTTACTGTCTGTTTTTTCTTATATATATAGGTGACATTTTACAGCCACTATATGTCAAATATAAATACATGCATTTGTAAGTCAACTTCTTTTTTAAATATTTATCATTTTGAAATTGTGTTCTTCTCTATTACTGTTCATAGTAAGCAACTTCAGCAGGTGAAGGATATTGTGAGATTAAATTAATATTACAATATTAAATTATTTGTAAATAAAAAAAAATCCATGAACATAGTTTTTCTTACATTTTGCAAGAGATCTACCTTTACAAAAAATTCCAGCTGCTTTACCAATTCTCATCTTCTTTCCAAAAAGCTGAAAGCTGATGTGCCTTAAAAATTCACTTTCTCATGAACAGCATCTTTTCCATAATCTCTGTTACTTAGGATAAAACAGTTGTGCACTAATGGATAACTGTTGTAGGAGCTAATAAATGATTGTGTGTTTGAGACACATGAAAGGCCAAACAGCTTGGAATTAACTTCAGCTATTGATAAGGTGAGATAGGAACTTTGCACATTGAATTAATTATCCTAAGATGATAACTGGCAACAGTTAAATAAGTCTTAATTCTTTACCTAACCTAGTAAGGCTTATACAAGACTTAGGGGAATAGCTGCAGTCTATGTTAAAAGTTTCATTTGAAATATTTGTCAGGATTTCCTCTGAGAAGCTTGGAGGACAAAACTGTCTGTCTTTCCCTAAAGGTCTTCAACCACAATAACTTCCAAATACCTTTTTCTATTACATTAATTTTGTACCTCAACATTGGTGCCTCAACATTTATTGTATTTGGCTCTTTTGCAAACCACCTCTTTCCTATTTAAAAAGTCTCACAGTTATCGTTTACACCTACATCCCCTCTACAGCATGTAAGAGAGAAACTCTTACTCCCCTGTGCATACTTTTACACCCCAAGCCTTTTTAAGTAGTAGAATTACTGGGGTTGTATTGGTTGGTCAAGTGTGGAAGTAACAAAGTATATATACTCAAATACAAGTTACTGTTTATCAGGATGTAAAAGAATCTCTTGTCAATCAGAATTTGAAAATAATATTTCAGACATGGGAAAGGTTCAGAGCACTGAAGAACTTGGGAGCAGCTTTGAATCCATGCTGGGCCATTATTGCATTAAGTGTGCAGAATCTTGAAGTTAAGTACAAACAGAGGTAGGATATCTCAGAACATTTTGAAATACGAGGTTATGTATTGCTTTAGTGTAGAAGTCAAAAGGACAAGGTTAATACAGCATAGGAGAAAGAATGAAGGTGGAGAAGAGGCTGTATGGGCAAAAATTGTTGGAGAAGGAATCAAACTAAATGAGTCTGTATGATACATTAGCAAAGACCCTGCCATTTCTACTGAGGATAAAATAAGAAGGCACAACAGGAAATCTGGAAACTAGGAAAAGACATCTTGTTTTATTTTAATCTTTGTATGGCAATAAAATTACTGATATATATTCTGGTGTCTTCATTGGGATTAAGAATCCTTTTTTTGTTGTTGAATTCAGATAAGTGCCAGACAATTTAGAGACAAGAAATCGAAAACTAAAATGCTACCTAGTACACAAGCAGAGCTGAACATGGTTTTATTTTCTAGTTGTTAAAGCTAGATAAGTATTTCAGAAATTTTGTTATTACAAGGTAAAATTGTCCTCAACCTGACATGTTCCAGAGAAACAGTATTAGGTGATAAACTCTGGGTTCTGAATACACTCTTGTGTTAAAGTAAAATTTCTAAATCATTTAGCTTTCAATGGTCAGAATCCAAGGGGTTTCTCTTCTTAAGTGTGTTTTCAATAAAGTAACTATTTAAAACTTTCTAATTCCTTTATAATGCAGCTGGGCATACTAAAAAGTCTGTTTTTTCATTCCATTAAAATATTTAAGGATGTATTTATGTCATTGCCTAAAATTGGTCTCTTGTTGTTACAATATGAGTGTTAGAAATGATGAAATATAGAAATAGAACAGAAATAACTAGTACATGAAACTAATTTTACTTGCAGGTGTACATATGGGAGCTTATTACAAAGTTATGGCTAAAGAAAGCTCTCGAGGAGCAATGAAGTAATGATCTTTCATGATATATTTGCATTGCACAGCCAGAAAATGCCACAGACTTCTTTCCTCATTTTACTACCACAGGAAGAGAAGCAAAAACAAAATATCTGCTGGGGAGTAGGAGAGAACAGAAAATTCCCTTTCCCTCCATCATGTCCAGTAGAAACATGAAGCTAGAACAGCTGAGAAAGTGTGGTCCTGTGCAGTTAAGAAATGAAATTCAAGTCCATCCTGCAAAGAAATAAGGGAATGTAACAGAAGGCAGTACAACAGCAGGCAACAATACTCACTGAGATGCCTCATACGTCCAGAAGCAGGAAACCTTAGTGTTAAACGCAATGAAATATCATCAATGTCCTCTACTGTTGAGCACAAATACTCATACACATTGCCCATGTTAGCAAAACTCTTCTGATTTGAAATATGAAACCTCTTGTCTGTGATAAGGGGACAGGCAACTATGGCTAGGATTAAAATGTTTAGGATGAATATCCTGTGTTCTGTAAAACAACTGCCAATCCCCTTGCATGGTACTTTGTCAGATCTTTTAAACCAAATCTCCTTCTGGGTGACTTGTAATACAGAAGATGAGGTAAATGTTTTCATTGTTGTGTCTCAAAATTATTCCAATCTACGTTTGGTGAACCAGATCATTACTTAACCAGTCTGTACAGCAGCTTCTCACTGCCTGTCTTGAAACTTAACTCCGATTCCCCTTTCTGCAGAATTATAGGTCTTTAGATTCTCCTGATGAGCCGCACTTAACATTTCTAAACACTGAGGTCTTTTGTTTATTATTTTCTGTTTGGGGTGAGGTTTTTATTTTATTTGGTTTTTTTCCATTTTGTGTTTGGCTCTTGGGTTTGCATTCACGTGTATTGGCCCAGGTTGTGTTGGCAGTGTATGCATTTATATTCCAGCACATAGAGTTATTTTGTTCTTCCTTTCCTGGTCAGTAATTCAGCAATCAGCTTTGGAACTGGTCTATGGTATTAGCTCTGCAGATTTAGAGGAACTGAGCAGTAAAGAGTTTTGACTGTTCACCTCCCAGCTTACCCATTTATAACTAACTTCTAAATGTCTGTTCAGAATTCAATTTCCTCATTACCTCAAAGATAAATCCTGGGGAATCTCCCTTGTACCATGTTTCTCTTTATCATAAAGATTTCCCTTTCTAACAAGGTGAAATGTGACCTGTTGTCAAATAATATTTTTTTACTTCTTTTTCAGATGAGAACTGTTGGCAGGAGCAGTTATCACAGCACAAATGGATTTTGCTGTAAATGTTATCTCTGATGCCTGACCACAGGATTCTGGCATTGTAACAGGCAAAAATGGTGACCCTTGTGCTTGATCTGGTATCAGCTGCAGCTCTACTGATGAAAGTAAGAGAGGGGTGACAATGCATAAATCACTGATACAAAAAGATGAGTAGAAAATAACATATAGAAAAGTTTCACCTTTGGTATGAATCCTAGCTAGGGCTGTAAATTTAATGCCTTGTTCTAGCAATTCCTTCATGCCACATCATATGCAATGTTTCAATTTTCCCCTTAATTTCCATGAAATATGTATTTATTTATATGAAATATGTATTTATTTATTTATTAGTCACTCCTTATTTGGGTGCCAGATTAAGATAAATGAAAATCAAGACAAGTAATCAGACACCATATTTTTATTTTTCATGGAACAGAAATAGCAGTGATATCACAGAACATGAAGGACACCACTATTTGCTCTTCCTTGGGTTCTCTGCTTTCTCAATAGCCATTACAGATGTAGGGTGAGCATGCAGATTAAGTCCTGTGCTACAGATGAGAATCTGTATTTCATGCCTCATGCAACACAAATACCCCTTCTTCTGCAAAAGATACTGCTCCCCATTTAATAGATGTTTCTGAAGCAAACATGTTCACATGCTGGTTTGCATTCAAGGATTATTTGCAATGATGCTATTCAAAATATGTTACCTGAGACATGCATGTAAGAATATGTGCTCTTTATTTGTTGACTTGCAGACAATTGCACCATCATGACACAGCATAGATCATAGATCAGATATCAGAGAATAGGGAGAAGCATTTGCAAAATATTAATATCTTGAAATAGCAATAAAAATTACATCTCGGGAAAAAGGCTGGTTTTCATTAGAAATAACCTCTAATATGTCCTGGTACTTGGCAAGGATTAACCCTTGTCCATACTTAATTCTGTTTCCCTTCAAAACATTGTTGGCCATATTGAAAATGCCCACTGAGAATAGTTCCTGTTCTGTGCTGAGTCCTTATTTATGCCTGGAACTTGTTGGTCATGGCTGTGACTGTTCTGGAGACCAGTCCAGCAATTTATTGGTATGGATGATGGAGTTTCAGGGTCAGGGGGCAGTGTTTGGAAACATTCTTTTCACTGGGAAAGATGTAGTCCCAAGAACTGCTCCTGGGCTGCAACAATGTCTAGAACACCATCAAAACTAGGAAAGATATATCCTCTTCATGGTTTGTATACCAAGCACATATTTATGTGAAAATTATTTACAGAAAGAGAAATGAGAAAACTATTTTTTATGTCAGTTAATGGGGAATAATAGGAAGAATGTGGTGAGACAGTACAAAAAATGTTCTCAACATTTTTGTTGTTCTCAAAAAATCAAACTAGAAAGGCATTTGCTAATTTGCTGATTTAGGTTTTTACAGAGGTCTTTTTTTGTAGCCCAAACAATTTTAACTCTTATTCTGCAAGAAAAGTAAGACAATAGATCCCAGCAGAGTGAACTGAGAGCCCAGCAGACAAAAAATATAATAAGTATTAATTATTCAACACATATTTATATAAATTTCTAGCAAAATTAAGGATTTAATGTCTTCTAAACATCAGTGATACAAATCTGAAATTACATGGCTGGTTTTCAGAGGTAGTGGTCATCTGCTTTACTCATAGACTTCTGAAGATAAAATATCCAAAATATTTTAAAATCAAATGTTTTAGACTGGCAGTAGGTTTTAGGCATTTTATCTGTATGCATGCACTTGCAGAGGCACTTTGCTGTCCTGGATGGACAACAAGATGGAACACTGAACACCCCAGAAATGCACATTTGCAAGTGCTCTATAAAAAGGTTATGTTTGCATTTCAGGCCATTCAATGGAAAATGGCTCAAGGCAGGCCGGGAGCATAACAGTGATTAACAGCTCCCTTTTTGTTGTTTAACTATAATGTATCAAGCAAAGAAACAGCTAGACACTCCTAGACTTGACAAGACTTCTGGATTCTGGGAAAATAAAAGATTCACAGCTTCAGTGAGCTTCTCTGAGCAGTGCACTTTGCTCACTCGCGCTCTGGGAAAACCCAGGCTGAGTCTGGGCCTTCGAGTGACCCCGCACACCGATGGACTGGCGCCAAATCAAGCAATGGATGGAGGCTTCAGGTAAGATGTCTGAGCTACTGGAGGCAGAATGAAAAGAAAAAATGCTGACACACGTGTGAATCAAAGCTATAATTACATCATGTATCCAAATCCAAGAAATTTCTCAGCAGCTCTTCAAAGAATATCTGTCAGATGCCATACATCATTGAGATAGCAGACCTGCATAAAGACAGCGTGGATTACATTTCTTGGATGTGAAAGTCCAAGTCTTCTCCCAGAGATCTACCAATGGGATTTTAAATTACATGGAACTTCTAAGCCAACACAAACAGAGGATCAGCATTCGTGTAGTGCCTATAAAACATTTGAGAAGCAAAGAAATAACAGATAACAAATGTGAAAAATCAAACACATTAAAAGCTATGCACAATAGAGACTCTGAAATTCACTCTGAAACCATGTTGCTGAAGGATGAAGATCAAGAAGAATAAATTTTAAAACCTATAAACTATATCCCACTAAAAATAAAATTAAAATGTCAAGAACATATTTATGCTTTATTGATAAATGGAGACTTAAATGTAATCAAGAAAATACTTCTTTATTTTAAAGTTGAAAGGCAATAAATAATAGCTGTGTATGTAAGAAAGGCAAAGAAAAAATATAATGAAATTGTAAATAAATAAATGAACCTGATTTGGTTTTGGAAAAAATGCAAATAAATGAACTTGCTGGTGATTTAGTTTGCCATTTTTCAATAACATGGTGGCATATGTAGTCCATTGGAACTCTTGAAGATCATCTCACTGAAAGGGACAATGCTGCTTGTCAAATTCTGGGCCTCAGCTGATCCATATAAAGAACCATCTCCAGCCCTTGTGATTCCAGCAACATCTATCTGCACCCTCTCATGCATGGAGATATGCTCTGCAATCAGGTCCTGCAGCATTACTTCACATGAAGGCAGGTAACAAATGGAATTTCAAATTGAAGTTTGTGTCTGTAGGAAATGCCTTGCTTCTTTTACCAGTCATGATGCCAAACTTTGATTGTGGTGCTCTCTGTCAGGTTCTGTCCTACTCTGCTACACCTCAGTGCCAGCATGGCCTTTTCTGATGCTTTACAGTTTTAAGATACCACCTCTCCATGTTAATTTGAGATGACAGCCCCCAGAAGCCACACATCAGGTTGCTTTTATTCTTCACCCTGGCCAACTTCTTAAGAGGATATGAGGCCTATAGATCCCTCTGCAGCAAGGATGACATCCTCCTGCCTACTTCCTTTTCTTTGAATACCTCTCCTTGGCCTAGGAGAAAAGGAGGACATTATATACATTCTACAAACAGGTCTTTAATCTTCATTCAACAGTCACTATGTTGACAAAATAAAAATAAGATTTTACATGATCTGAAATGTTAAAAAACCACCATAAATAACCCTAAAATCTTTGTTCTAGAAGCAAAGTAGGTAAGAGAAAACATACAAAGTGGGGCATATAAAATAGACTCCCAGGATTTAAAATACAATACACACAATACAATCTTACAATTTCAAAATTTTGAAACGTAAATGTTTTACATTAGAAGGCCTAGGATGTTACATTTACTTAGGATTTCATATTTACTTTGGAAATAAGGAAAGTGCTCCATGTCAGGATTTGGGGAAGTCTTCATGAAGAAGCATTAACACTGTGTAAATTGTCAGATACACAGATTGTTCAGTGTCTGTACAGAATGTAAAACCCATTACAGACTTAATCCTGACTGAGTCTTTAGGCATTAGGATGATTCTAGATAATTGGAAAAATAAGGAGACAAATGCCAAAAAATCCTGATAAAGTCCTTAAGGATGTGACAGATTACACTAGTTAGGGTGTGAGCAATCTCAAGAGCCATTGAATCACTTTGTTGTATTTTGGATTATACAGCCACTATCACTGCTTAGCATCTCTGAACAGCTAAAGTATTTCTGAAGTATACAGTCATGGTCCTTTCCTTTTTGGGACCTGACTTGTCTTGCTGGGCATGTAGATATAAGCAATCATCAGTACTTGAAGGAGAGAAGCAATATCCATGGGATAGTCCATGGGATATCTAGGACCAAACATGAGAAGCTGTTGACACCTTTACTCCTCATGATGTATTTTCAGGATCAACACTTGCACAACCCTGAAAATAACTGTAACTGGCAGCGAGTGACAGTTCCTATGACAGACCCATGCAGGGCTTTTTTTATGTCATACTGAGGCCCTCTCCTTTAAAATAGGCTGGCTAAACCTTGTTTGCCAGTGGAAATTTCTAGCACTCTCTTCCTTTCACATGTGACAACTGTTCTTCAATATTGTCTTAGTGTAAGGCATTGTGTTAGGAGAAACATGTCCAGCTGTAGTGACCAGTTTCATAACTACAAAAATCACTGCAGATTTCAACCTCTGCTAGGCAGTGACTCGCAGTGCAAGAAAGAGGGACACAATGTCATTTATGTGATGGAAGTTTTGCCATAAAACGCTGACTCAAAATGTGACTCTGGAATATAACATCATGTTTTAATGTGCAGAAAATACATTTTCTGTCAGTTTTAATGGTTTTAAAATACCTGAAAGGATCTCTGTTGTGTAATTGCTACTTAAAAGGAGTCTGGAAAGGAGAGCAGGGGTGTGTCAGGGAGATGCTTTGCAGTTGTATAACCACCCTAAGCGCCCCCATCACACCTCTGGCACGTCCTTACCCTGCACTGTGGAGTGTTCAGGCTCTGCCTGCGTGGTGGTTTGTGTGGTGGCAGATGCATGCTGTGCACACAGGACAGAGCAGGGTTAGAGCTGCCTCCTGCTCCAGGAGCCGGGCGTGCCACAGGCTGGGAGAGCTCTCCCAGTGCCGTGGAGGTGCACCCTCCAAGGTAAGAATGCACGGCTCAGAGAAAGCACAAATGCCAGAAGTCACAGCACTTCATCAACAGAAGCAGTCATACTATTGTCTGGATCAGCCTCTGCAGCAACTGAGAGCAGGAAAGTAACTCAGCTCCTTTTCCTCAGCTGGCTAATTTTTTTTAGCGTGTTGTGTAGTTTGTAGCCAGTTGGTAATACACATTGGTAGTAGATGGCACAACCATATTTCTTTGCTAATGAAAACCTGGGTATGAAAAGGCATTTCTTACATTTTCTTGAGTTTTACAACAATGTAGCAGTACTTATATTTATGTTCTTACACTTGTGGAAAGTACTGTTTTTAAAAGAAAATCTTTCCTTAAGTGGTTACGCATGGAAAACATCAAATAGTAATAATAAAAAGCCAGATAAATGGAGGATTAGGGGCAGGATTAAAATCAAATAGCTACAAAAGCAACGATGGCAATATATAAAATCTGTATGCTTAATCGCATGATCAGCTATATTTATCTGTGTTTTATCTGTACAAAATCATAGTAAAAGAAGATGATAACCTGAACTGAAGATGTTCAGAGGACATTATAAATTGCAGTCACATGCTTTAAAACATTTGAATAAAAATCCCAAACTGATAATGTTGCACTTAAATTTAGAAAGGAAGCAAAAACGTAATTGTCAGCTAAATCTATACTAATGCATTATTCAATTGTAGAACATATGTGCTAAGAAACGGCCAGATTGAGAGTCATGAGTTTGCAGGTGCCAAAACAAATGGAAATCATTGTAGAAACCAGCCAGAACAGCACATCTGCAGCAGAAAAGAAATTACTTGTCAATCTGGCAGTAGCCACTGCAAAAAGAAAAGCAATATGTTACTTGATGGTAGAAATTTAGCAGATATTAAGCCAGTTTTGTGCTGAAGATTTACATACTAGAAAGAAGTGTCTTTGTCTGGGGAAAAGGACTGTGGATGCCAGGAAAGCTGACTGCTTTTTATGGTTTGTGAGGTTTTATGGAGGTCCCTTTCTGAGGCAAGAAAAATGCCCAATTTTGCAGTCTTGAGCACTTTTTATATTTATATAAATTAATTCCAAAAAATTCCACATGCTCTTATTTATGCACAATATGCTAGGTGCCCTGCAGGCAATAATCAGATAGTAAATAAATACGAGAGTGAGGAAAGAAAATAATAAAATCCTACACACAACACAATATCCACTATCCTTTCTACAGCCCAAATCCTTTCTTGTGTCTACTGTGCTCCCTGAGGAGTTAATACTCTGAATCTCGCCACTGCTCTGTTTGAACACCTGCTCAATTCACCCTTTGCCCATTGCTAAAAAATACCCAAAAAGCCTTTTTTGCTCTCTTTATGGAAGGAATATAGGCACTCTCACACAAATACGGGAACTCTTGCAATGAGTTGACAAATAGTCTGTTCATTTCTGTTCATTTCTTAAGCACTGACACACATAAGCAAATATTTTTAAATGTGCATGTTCAATGTTGGTGACAGTTCTAGACATTTATAGGAAACTTTTCAAGCTTTTATGCTGAAAATCTTTCTAGACTTTGAGCATGCAAACAATCATAATAACCAAGATAACCTGAACTGCTGGGATATAAAACATGCCTTTATCTCTACATCACAAGTGCATACCTGTTATAAGGTGTTTCAATGTTTGTTGATTCTTCCAGACCTCTAATTCAAGGACATAAAATACACTCAGGGTTTGTATATATGTCTATAATTTTATATACCTAGATGCAGGAATGTCACACAAAGCAACCTACAGCTGCTATACATATTTTACCATTATCAAATCCATCATAAGTGTAGGTACAGAGAAGTGGTGGTGGTAGATCTAGCCAAATGTCTTGGAATCCATCCCTCACAAGCATTTCAGCATTAGACCTACAACCTTCCTTTCTTATTTTCATTTCAAGAACAAGCAGGAGTATTTTCAAACCTAAAAACATAATTCCTCACTTAAGATTACTTAGTTCTTCCAGACAGGGAATAGTTTTATGTGACTTTGTACTTAGTGGGCTAAACAAACCATGTAGCTGCATTTCTTTGCAAGTAAAATTATCATACAAAGCTTCTCTTTAGGCTGTACTTAATTTTAGAATTGAGAATACAGAAAATCACATGTTGAATCCTGAGGCTACTGAAACATATTACCTGGAGGACTTCTATTATCTTTGATGTGACTTCTTCTAAATCACATGCTGGATTACAAATATTTTCATTATTGTTTGTTGTTGTAGCAGAAAATTAAAAGTAAAAGACAATGGATAGTTTGCTATTTTGAGCACCATGTATATCTTGTGATTATGAAATCTGTATTAAGATCCATATTTCAATGAAGGTTTGTTTCTGAGTCCAGCATAATTATTCTTGCCTATAAAATGTTTAAAATCAATATTATGTCTAAAGGTTTGCAATACATTTCGATGGAAGTGCTTTTTCTATCGCTAAGATGTTCTGAAATCAAAATGTCTGTATGTGTGTCTGTATATGTATTCAGCTGTATTGCAAAGAGTGAAACCATGTAACTAAAAGCAGGCATAATCTCTTTTCTTGTAACTTCCCCTAGAAATGTCATAAGATTTCTGACAGCTATGGAGGCTGGCCAGACCTCTGGGCTATATCCAGCCCTGGTCTATGCTACTCCATGAGATAAGCTAACTTCTTGAAACTAGACTCCAGTATAAATGTCACAAATTAAGTCACCCTTTAAAATTCCTCTTTTCCAAATATTTTTTCAGACTTATTTTATGCCTCTGAGCAGCTAAAGGGATTTTTTTATAATTATATTTTAAAATACTTGTTTTCATACCTATATTTTAAAATACATGTTCTGCTGTGAGAGCTCCATCAACTGTAATTTGCAGTGAAGTAACTACCTTAATCATGTGAGGTATTAACATGTCTGAAAGCTACAGTCAGTATGAAGGAAGCAGAACTGAACCACCAGAGTGTCTAGTGAACCAAAGCTGCTAATTTATTCAGTGTTAGACAAGAAAAAGTATTGCAAATCTCATAACATCCTCACAGAAATCCCTCTGGAAAGAAATGCAATGTGTCAGTTTGGTGCAAGCAACCCTAGAAACCATTACTGAATCAGGATATCTGAAATGAAATATTTCCTTATTTAGAACAATGAGAATGCTCCAAGTGAATTCTGACCAAACACATATCACAGTTAAGGACAGGCTGGCTGCTGATTTCAAAGAGCCTAGACACACTGTTCATGACAATCAGAGATGGCTTGGGTTGGAAAGACCTTAAATATCTATTTCCAACCTCCTGGCCATGGGAAGGGACACCAGCTACTAAAACTATGGAAATAGCAATTCATGCATGCACACAAATATACATACATAGATTTATAAAGCATTTACCTACACATGCAGGGACATTAGATTGTAGCTAGAAAAAGGGAGAGGGAAACAGGGAGGCTATGGACAACATAAATGAATTTTAAGGTTATCACTGATTGGGGTTTTTTTATTTTTTATCTTATTAACATCAGCTAAACAGAAAATTGGGCTAGATTTTAACCTCAGTCAATTCTACACATCTTAGACTCCTGGGGTCATTATTAAGGTTGGAAAAGGCACCTGAGATTATCTAATCCACCCATTAACTCAGCACTGTGTTCCCACTAAACCATATACCCAGCAGCTACCTCCAAACACCTTTTGAAAACTTCCAGGGACTGTGATTCTATCACTCACATGGGCAGCCTAGTCCACTGATAAAAGTTTGTAATGCAAAGGTTGGTGGTCCAAAACAGCTCTTAATAGGAGCAGTATGTTGGGCTGCTGACTGGAGCGCTCTGAAACTGCACTTACCTCCTTTTGTGACAGAATAAAGAGCCCTGAACACAAACAAAGGACCCTGGGCTGGATGTCTGTGCTAAAACATAAACCCTTCCAACAGAGACTGAGGTGAAGCAGAATTAGATTTATCTGTGCATAGGTTTGGGAAATTATTAAGGCATACCAAACAACTCCAGGACAGGCTACAAATTTCAAATGAAAGTGGTAGTTGTAAATTGACATCCTTCATATGTTCTGACCATAAACCACTCATCACTCCCTCTCTCATTTCTACTGTACAGGAAAATGAAGAAATCACAAGAGACAGCTTTTGGTTTAAATTTTCTTGAAGGGTCAGGCTGATGACAGGAACATCTGGCAATTGGAAGTGGCATACTTCTAATAGCTACCTAGGAGATGAGGTGCGAGAAGCACTATTACTCAACTGAGACCTGAAAAATTGAACAGACATGACAGAAGAGAAAATCATAGCTTTTAATTGCATCCAGTTGTTACTTTGGAAATAAAACAACCAGCCTTAGTGATGGCTTCATTATCATATTGGCATCCTGTCATCTAGTAATACGTTTAGGAATAAAATTGCTGATAGCCTGGTATTTAGGGTTTATCTACTGTGTATTTTAAGGTTATTGAGTTACACTTGAAGGCCAAAGTCATCTGTAGTGTAAGTGACGAAGCACAAACTGCATTCTACCTAATCTCTGGACAGGTGTTGGAAAGAAGGCCAAACACTGACATATGTATCAGCACCTCCGCTTAGAATTTTTTACCAGTGACGTATTTGCCACATCAGCCAAAGGCTTTTACTCCTAACACTCCTTCTGCTAGAGTATAATCATCTTCAGTACCACTAAAATAGAAAGTTATGGGGTTTTTTAATCAACAAGGAAGAAGAATCATTGCAATGAAAAAGCAGGAAAAAAAAATACCCTGTCAAATTAATGAATTACCAGACAAAGTAAGTGTTTCTCATATTGTGCATGTTTTCTGACCCCTTAGTGCCCTCTAATTACATTGAAAATGAAGGGGAAAAATGTGATACATTAAATGGAACCACATAATTTTCTCACCTAATGAAACTTCTTCACCCTCTGACCAACAAACTCAAATATCTTGGCAAAGCCATGCGGGCTGCCTTGAATCACAGCGCTGTCCTCCATATGCCTTAGCAAAGCTTCTAGAAGGATCTGTTCCATGATGTTCCCAGGCACAGAGGTGAGGTTGACAGGTCAGTAGTTCCCAGGGTCACTCTTTCTAATGTTTTTTTTTTTAAAGATGGGTACAATGTTTCCCATTTTTCAGTCGCCTGGAACTTCACTGGTTGCCATGACTTTTCCAATATCATGGAGTGGCTTGTCCACTCCACCACCAGGAAAAAATTGTAATTAAATTGAATGTTTTCAGAAAAGACATTAAATAGGAAAAAAAAAAGATAGAGAAAAACACTCCTGTGAAGAAATCAGTGGTTAAAATTTTTAACACTTCCAAAAGCTTTTTTTTTTCACAGATGTTGAGAGACCAGACACCACTTCTCAAACACACAGTTTTTGTACTGCTGTCTGATGATGGTCAGAAGCCAGATCCTCATCATAGCCTCTGAATTTTAACAGAAGTGTCTACAGCAAAATGTACTATTTTACTTTGAATGTAATTCTATGCTTCTGAAGCATTTTTTACCATTTTCTGGAACTGTTATCCTAATTCTTCCCCCATCAATATTGTTCACTAAAGCAGTGGTATTATTTGATTTTGTGACACCTATTCATCAGTAATTTTTAATCTTCAGCCAAGACAAGTTCTGGATTTAAAGAGGTTATTTGGATTCAAGGAGTTTTGTTTGTGGTTGTTCTCCATAACTTGCTATGCTTGTACTATAGCCAGATAGGAGAAAAAAATCCACTTTTAATTGAGCCTTACAATTATCTAATATAACTTCCTATATCTTTTAGCAATGTGGTTCATAGCAAGTGCCCTTCTCCTCAATCTGTTCCCTTGAACTCCTTCAGGAAACACAAGCTGCAATATATGACTATACAGTCTCTTTTTTGTTGGTTCCCTGGGAGTAAAGCAATGTTGTCCAAGAATTGGGGTAAACACAAGTAAAGTGCTGAAAACATTATAGTTATTTTACATTTTTACATAATTATCCCATCTTCCATTTTCAAGAGAGGAGCTTCTAATCTGTATGGGTGCAGAAAAAAATAAAGCCATTGAAAAAACAAGAATTTATAGGACATTTCCCAGAGCAGTTAGAGACTCAGAAGTTTTAGGGCTGAGGAGTGAACTTAGTTATCTGGATCAGTTCTGACTCAGAGTCTTCTTACATGTTCTGCTTTAATAAAGTTAAATACATATTGGTCAACATGGGCTATCTAGAAACCAAGAAATCAAGGCTGGTATAAAAATCACATGGGAAATTTGCAGAGAGCAAAATAACTGGTACCATTTTCATCAAAAACTACACAGACAACAGAACAGAATCAGGGAATCGTATTCATGTGACAGTCAAGTAGAGTTTATCAATAAAGATACAGAAGTATACATAAATATGTATACACATGTAAGACATAACAAATGAGTATGTCTAATACAGAATACTGAAAATCATGTTCAGCCAGAAGAGAAATGTTGTATCTGGACACATATTTCACACAAAAATTGATGTGAATAGAATAAACCCCATTTGCTAAAATACAAGAATTTAGGTTTTTATTTTCACTTCTAGAGTGCTTGATTTAAGGACCAAACAAGGCATTTCTATTGGATGAGAGCTCAGTCATCATGGCATTGGACAAAGGATATGAGAGACAGAGAAGTTATTCAGGACTGGCGTCTTAAGCAGCATATGGACCCCTTTCTCTTCCATCTGAATATTCAGTTTAAGATTTCTCAATTCTCTGGTTAAACACACAAGCATCAGACAATTAATGTAAAGTCCAAGGCCTCAAAAGATAATGAAGATCAAGTGTTCTGAGAGGAATAGCAAAAAGCATTCAAGATTCAATCCCTCTCTCATAAAGATTTTTTGGGAGAAAAATTTCAAATATATGTTTCCAAATATTCTCTGAAGTTACACAAGTTACTTCTCATGTTAATTACGAGGATGCCTGTATAAATAGGAAGTCATGATTTTTTGAACTCTTGTTGAAGTCACTCTTTCTGTCGTTAAGACTGCTCATATACTAGAAATCCACATTGACCTTAAGCCCCATGCAATTTTTTCCTGGCATGCTTAATGCAGCTGGATTTAATTTTTTAATTTAAAAGCCTTCTATGGTTTTAAGATGTCCATATAAATTAAATTTTTCTATTTGAGGCTACTGACAGTATGGCAGTCACTTCTGTCAGGCTTTGAGCTGTGCAGGCAAAAGTAGAGAAAATGCATGAGAAAGGCTGAGTTACAAGAATTGTCTCAAGCTATTTCTGTGTACAGAAGGGCACTGCAAATGGAGTTTGCCACTTAGGTGCCCCTCCCACAGTTCGACCCTACCAGCATACTCATGTGCAACTACATGTCAGGCTCAAGTCTTGCTCTTCAAGGCACAAAGTGTCCCCCGAGTCTGCACTGCCCCAGATCTGCATCCCCCTTTCCAAACCCACGTCCAAACCCTTGAGATACTGCCTCTGCTGCTCACAACACTGCCCAGGCTGATTTTCCACATCTCTGGTATGAGATATCCGCCTCCCCAGAGCAAGGCGTTTGTGCTTCCACATACATCTCAGCTCCACAATCAGCCCAAACACCCTGGAAATGCTTGTGCTGAGTTGATGTGGACATAAGGGCTTCCTTATCCTCCAGAGGCTGAAGGGGACCGCTGGGGAAGGAAGTCTGAGGAACCATCCTTCCTCTGCAGTACCCCAGGCGGAGGCTGGCACGGAGAGCCTGCTGCAGTTTTTGCAGCTGTACACAGACCTGCCTGCACTGAAGGAGAGAGCAGGAGAACATGCTCCCATTCACCATCCAGGCTGGATCTGCTCTCACCACACTTTGCACACTTGAATTATACTTTGTATATAGTGGCAGACAAGAGAAGATGACTAATATGCAGGCAAATTATTATATTTTTTTTTGTTTGTTTCTTATTTCCCTCACTCTTAGAGCTTTAATTATTTTCTTAAGAAAAGAGCAATATTTTTCTGGACAGCAACAGAACTAAGAAAATATAAGGTCATTCCAGATTTTGCATTTGCATTTTTGGTGTCCCTTTTTCTTTTGCCTGCATAGATTCAAAAGTTCTGTTGTAAGACCAAGAAATTTTGGACTACTTCGGCAGAAAGAGCTGGCATGGAGATCACAATGGCTACACACATTTACTTGTATATTAAGCAAGGCAGAATTTTTACTTGTTAATCTTTATTCCTAGGGTAGAATTTCAAACAAACTTTATACTCATTACAGGAGAACTAAAGATAACTTGTTCTGACTCTTTATTCTATTTTAAAAGATGGCTTTCACATATTTATTTTGAAGTACTCTTATTTTACCCTTGGGATAAGAGATTAACCAAATTCAAAGGCTCTAATTCAGGGTTTATTGACTTCAGTGGCCTCTTTTCCTCTGTCTTTACTGGAAATCTCTGGCACACTGAAAAAAATTACCCTAAAACATTTACTGTACAGAAGTGATTCTGTCAGAGACACCAAGTAATTTCCATGGGGTGATTAAAACCTGCTTGATTTCCTCATGTGAACAAGCTGAATGTGATATAATAGTAGTAAGTTAAACATCAGTGGTTATCAAAGTGGATTAATGGGCTTTAGGGAGTTTCTGTCAACTGTGATATGGGTGGCTCATGCTGACAATTTCCTATGTGTAACACCATATCCCAAAACTGTGAATACAAACCAGAAAGTACCAAGAGAACAGCAAAAATGTGTTTCAATATCTAAAAATATTCCATGTAAAAAAGATAAATATTTCACTAAAAAAGTTTGTTTTCATTTAAAAGGAAACATCTGTTTACATTTTTTAGAATTTCGTAAGCAACAGCTTTACAATAGCTGTATACTTTTTAAACTGACAGGATCACGTCATCCAGCTCTGACAAACAGCTCAGTTTTTTTAGAATTACATTTATTTCAGCTAAATATTTAAAATAAATTCCTTAAATAAGCTTCTCGGTAAAAGTCCCTCCTTCCATTTACTTTTCTATTTGTTTCATTAGGTTCTCTATACACAATAAAAATAAAATTATCTCAAATTATCACAGAGATCAGCATCTTTTATTAAGCCTGTTCTAGACATGTAGGACTTCTGAATTAAATATAATCAGAATTAAGTGGCAGTAAAAAGGCTCATGTTACCTACTTCCCAACCCATTTCAGTGTAGTTGATTTATGATGACTCTGAGAAGATTTTGTGCATAACCTCATATCTGTGTTATTTACCACAAGGACTACATCAGTCAAGAAGGACATTAGACAACTTTTTATTGCCAGCTAAGACTAATGCTATAAACTCAGAGATTAAACAACATGTACGGATTCATGTCTGGACATTTCAGTTTTCACATTGGCAGAGCTCATTTATAACATCCTCTTCCTTGGCCAGAAGTGTAGATTTAGCTAGACATTCTCATTTTCATGGAGAAGTGGCCAAGGTGAAATATTTTCACAAGTTTTGCTGTATAATAAAAGCAGTTTTCAAGAGTATCCCAAATATGATCCAAAGTTATCCTCAAAGTAGTCCGAAGGATTTTGTCTCATCTGTATCTAAGCAATAACTCATTAACACTTCAAAACAGAGTAGGAAATGTTTCCTATTCCTAATGGCATATTTTGAATGTAAACTCATCAAAAAATTGAAATTAAAATACTTTATCTTCACAAGAAATGGTTCCAAAACCATGTCTTTACATTACACCTTAGTTATATGAGTCAAGGTTTTTGGCTAAGATCATCCATGGTCCAAGGGAAAACCAAAAGCCAATGGTTTGTTTCCTTTCTTACTCTTTCCATTTTTTTGTTTTATTCATAAATCTAAAAATTATTAAATTTGTTCCAGCTACATGGGAAGCAAAGGGCATGCCCTGCTCAGGTGGGCAGCAGTCAGTGTGACCATGGTCAGCATTACCCAGATGTGACCCAGCTGTCTGCTAAAAACCCAGAGGTCGCATAAATGGACTGTTAAATCCAATTCAGATTTTCCAGCTGAAAGACTGGAAACAGAACAGTCAGACACTGCTGGATGGCTTCCTGGGCAGGGCTGGCCTGGGTCAGGTTAGCAGAGAGAGGGTGGGCACAAGCTCAGCCACGCTCATCCTCATTCAGCAGGAAATAAAAGAGAGCAGTGCTTTGGCCTACATCCTTCTGTCTTTGAATTTCAGGATTTTTAGGTATATTGACACATTTTAGGATATTTTAGAAGAAAGTTAAAAACCCAGAAATTTTCTGCTGTTTGACATCAAAAGCACCTTATTGACACCCAGTCTTTGATTATGTAGGTTACTTTTGTTACTGGATAGTTAGTTTGATTTCACTTGGATAAAAAGGTCCCCAGAATCTCTCATCTTCTCTGGGTCCTCATTCCACTGCTGGAAAAATACTGGGCTTTCAGCCCATACCAGATATGAATTTATTTTTTTTCACTGAGAACCAAGAATATTTTTGAGCATCCTTAAACAGGTTCTATGCCTGTGTCTTCCATACTATCAGTCAGAGAGATTCTAAGGAGATAACTATTTTTTTTTCCAGTATCATCAGAATGTCATAAAGCTCTTAGTATTTTTATATTAAAAACAACAGGATATTTGCCACTGCTTTTAATGAGGCTAGGATTAGGGCCAAAATCTTAACTGAAGGGTTGTTTTTTTTAAGAAGAAGAATTATTTCATACTATTCCCTTGCTTGTGCTTTATCTGACTAAAATGCATACTCTATATTAAGTAGTTATTTTCAACTAGATAAGGCGAAATCATTTTTGTTGGCATTTACTCTTTAGTGAACAAGTCCTTAGAAAGCCTTCACAAAAGAATTACACTCAAACCTTGTTTTTTAAGCATGGTTTAATATTTTAATATTTTACAATTCATCTTTCATGTTTTTGAAATGGATTGAAACAGTGGATAGAAATTGAATTTTCAAATAAAACATCTTGAACTGGTCCACCATTTTAAAATTCTGTGGCAAATATCTTCACTTGTGTAAAATACTTTGTATGTACTATCTTAGACATTTCTTCATCACAAGCATTTAAACTCATGTACTGAGAATTATTTTATTTTTGTTTTTGTCTTTCAGTTCAACAGTGTATATTGATCAGTCCTAAAATTTATAAGGACAGCAACTGTAAAAATGTCAAAATATGCTTGAAAAACATACCACAGAAAATAGAATCCAAACAGATTTTCCCAACCAGTTCATCATTTAAAACAGGACTGTAAAAGCATTGAATAAGAAATAAAAATTTATTTCAGTATTTACTCACTTGAATACTGTCCAAAGTTCTCCAAAACATAAGGTTAAAATAATGGAGATAAGAAAGAACATGCTATCTTCCTGTGTAGCTCCAGTTTTACTTTGATGTTTAACAGCTCATTATGCACTATTTTTAGTAGTGCTAGGTCAGTTTTCTGTTTTGATTTTATGGGTGTTTCATAGAGTGATCAGTGGGAAATAGTATTGAAACCATACAAAAAATGGTAGTCCTTCAAATTGTTGGGGTTTTTTTCTTATGAGGCACATTTTTTATGTAAACTACTTACGTACTATTTTGTCTCACAGTATTTCCCTCCTTTTAATCCATAGTTACCTTTGAATATGCTTTTCAAATGACTGTGAAAAGCCACTGGTATAGTTGCAGCAAAATTTACATTTTGCTCACTGAGCTTGACAGCCTCTTTCCCATCTTCATGTCACTAGCATTGCCAGACTTTGGAAGACACATATTTCTGTTAAGAAAAAAAGGATTGAGTTCAAGATCTTAAGTATTTTTCTGTAAGTAATTTGCAGTACATATTCTGCCTTACTTTAAAATATCTAAGGATATTTTACATACAATTCCCATCTGACTAGTATATTAAAAAATGTTACTGCCCTGGTTTTGGCACCCAGGTCAGTGGGAGAGGTTGTGGCCAAGACCCAAATGATATTTGATGCCAGCCCATGTCATTGTTGGGGCAGGGCAAAGAGAGCCCCTCTTCTGTTGGGAAGGGCCTTCCTTCTGGGCAGAGAAAGTGAGTCAGGCAAAACAGTCTGGTATTATTTCATTTTGTATGTAAATAATTTCTTTGTCTTATGCCTTTTGTTATTAATATTGTTCTTACTCTTTTCTTATGTGTACTAGTTTGAAAGCAAACCAGTGGGAGATCCCAAGTCAGAAATACAGTTTAATAGGAAAATTAAAATAAATGCAATAATACAGAAACACTGACAGAGCCAGAATTCAGCCTGAGACCCTGTTGGTCAGAGTGTTGGTATAGTTTGATTACATGGTGCTGCAGTCCTCCTGGAGTGACAGATATGGTTCTGTTGAAGCAGTGGTCCTGTAGAAGGGTCTGGTCTTCCTCTGAAGATCTGTTTGTGTAGCTCTTGTCCTCTGGGAATTCAGTGGATAAGGCTGCCTGCAGTGTTCCAAGCCTCAGATTCTATCCAGGTAGGAATGCTTGGTTCCTCCCCCTGGGCAGAGCATCTCACTTTGTGAGATTGCAGTGATTTTTTCAGCCATGCAGTGAGGCTCAATGTCCCATTAACAGAGGATATCCCCCTGGAGGGAGGATGGGTCTTGGAAGAGATAAAGAACACTGCCCCACGTGGGCAGTATTGAACAGCTTATGAAGATGATGATAGAATACATACTTTTGGTACAGCTTACATTGTAACATAAGGCATCAAGTCAGTCCTTTTTTCCAGAAAGGGGTTCTTATCTTAACTTTAATCAAAGATCAAAGTGATCTTTGTCTTTTATGCCTTCCATTCAGGAGGGAGAGGAGTAGCTGATGGCCTTTTTAGTAGAAGTACTAAATTGAGGGAAACAATTTCTAAACCACAAAAATTGTGGAAAATGTTACTGAGTCAAGAATGATATTGCAGTCAAGCTGAGTTTTCTTAAGCAAAATCAACAGGTATTGCTTTCATTGTTCCTTACTACACAGAAAATTATGGATGCTTAAGAACCCATGGCATTCAGCTACTTGTCAATCTTCAGTATTTACAGATCTAACTCAAACTGAATGAAAATACCATAAGATTTTCAGTTTTCTGCATGGAATTGTTTCCGATGAGCAGCACAGCTTTCTTGAACATATGATAAAAAGCAAAACTGACAATTTTTAGGAAGATGTAGCCTTTTTTTTTTTTTTTTGTTTGACTGGCTTTGAGAAAGCCTGTGAAACCATGAGGACATTATACATTTACATATACTATAGACATTCTTAAAAATCTAAATTTCTGACAGTAACTATCTGAATCTGTAAATCTCCCCAAAATATCTGAATGTGAATTTAACTGCATGCACATACTTAAAAGTCATTCAAAAGCATTTTATTTTAATTATGAATTTCAAAAAGACTTGTCAACAAAAAAAAAGCTGATTTTGCAGTTATCAGCAAAAAAAAAAAATAACCTCATAGATCTGCTTCTAATGGAATTAGGTGATACTGTAAAAATGAGGGGAAAAGATATTGCTTTCAATCTTTCAACCATGAACTATTATACTGTACTATTATAACAATACTATGCCATTTTATAAACTGTCATTAGTAATAAAGCTAAAATTTTCTACATTTGCTGCAAGTTTACAACATATCTCCACGGGTTAGTTCTGGAAAACATTTGAGGAGACATATTGCTCGATTTTGCTCATTATTTGAGGCAGGGTTGAAAGCCAGACATGGATTTATTACTGTCACCTCATCTGAGGGAATGGCCCCCAGCTTTCAAAGGCTCAGAGTATTTTTGCTTCTGCTACACTGAAGCATTTCAAGATTGTAATGAAAATCCTGCAGCAACTGAGCTCTGAGTTAAAGTGTTAGCCTGTATTTATTTTTGTTCTAGCCTATGAAAACCCTGCTAGAAAGTGGAAAAAATTATATTATTTGCTTAATTTTCATGACATAGCAAGTATTTTAAGTTCTAATAGCAATTTCTCTTTTTGTTAATTTTGTTTTCTAATCTCCAGGCTTGTGATACTCATCAGAAGACCTATGAAAGTCTTCCAAAAATTTCCTAGTGTCAGTAATATGTACTTGAGGTAAAACTGGTTCAACTGAAAATAAAAACAACACTTGATTTTGTATTACTAGTAAAACATAGCCAGGAAACCAAACTAAAAGAAGCACTCAATGAAATGAGAATCTCATTTTGACATCAAGCCAGTACACATTTCTCTCAGAAGTAACAAAGTATCCAATGTATTTTCCCTGGCTTAAACTTTACTATCAGAAAGATAACTAAAAATCCTCTTCCCTCTATTTAAAACAAAATCAAAAAGGTAATAGCCAGTTGATTTCCGTTTTGACAGCATGAACTGTGTTAGGACATCAGAAATGGAATCTCTGACCTGGGGCAGATACAAGTGGTCAAAGAGTTCAGTTGAGTGATCAGGTATTACTGCTGATGAAGAATCTCATCCATCAAACAGCTTGAGGGGAGAGCTGAAAGAACAATGAAAGCCAAAAAAGAAAGTGTTTTGCTTTTTTGCATTTGACTTAAAAATAAGTAAAAGCCTTATTTTCTTAAGGTTTTTGTAATCTACCTGTAGTGTTACCAGAAAGTTGCCTATCTTTAGGGTAAAAAAAAAAAAAGCTTTTCCCTGCAATAATGGCACCTGCTTACCTAAGTTTCCATCATTATTCTGATTTACATTTAGAGGAAATCTAAGCTACTCTTTGGGATGATGGAATCAAGCAGAGCTCCTGGAATCTTAAGGCTCAGTACTGAGGTGGAAATGACTTGGGCCTCAATTGGATGGAGTAAGGGCTAGATGACTGGGATAACCCGCAGGCACTTGGTCTAAAGGAAAGTCCCTTGGTACAACCCATGGCAGCAGGAAACGTGCAGACCTAACCCAGAGAGTCAGATCTGGTGAGATGAGAAATAACTAATTGGCTTTTTTGGGTGGGGAGGGATAAGACCACTCTCTGGCCACTCCATTAAGGCTGCCAAAGAAGCAGGATGGCACTAGATTTAAAGGTGATCAATTTTTTTATTTTCATAAGGAAACAGTGTAATGGGCTCTCCAGCAAGGGAATGGGAAGGCATATTCCCAAACCCACATAAACAGCACCGGTTCTGTTTGACTGCAGAAGGAAATTTTGGATCCTTTCCCTATTAGCATATCTTTGTTTTAAGGAGCTATTTGTGGTTTCTGATGTTTTCTAATTTACACATATATTAAAACAATATGATGCACAAAAATTTAGGAAAAAACAGCTGAAAGCAGTAAGGAAAAATCTCAGCAAATTAAAATTCAATGGAAATCCAAACTGTTGTTCTTTTACTAATTCACAATTGAGAATGTCTGTAGCTTACTTAGAAGGTACTCATTATTTCTGAGTTGCAATCACAGAAAACTAAAATTAGATTTATACTTTATATCATCACCCTCATTTGCAGACAAGTGACTCAAATTTTTTGGAATTAACTTTCTCCTGTATGAGACCTCTCCCCTTCTGTCTGGTTTTAATTCTGACTACAAGGAGCAGCTCTTCCAGTCATTTCATTATTCAGCTTCTTAATAAACTCATGGGGTGGAGATATTCAAAAATCCTATAGTCATATGTAGTCATTAAAGAGATTAAATATGTATTAGAGGCAGTCAAAAAAGTGCATTATCTCTCTTGGCTTTCCTGAGCATATGGGAGTGGTATCTAAATATTTTCTTTTGCAAAAGGTTTATGTCTGCAACATCTGAAACACTCATTTGCCCCTGTACTTTTGAAACACTCCTTGACAAGGAAAATAAATTTCCTGCTTTCTCTTTATAGTCATCAGTGGGGCTACCTGTCTACATTCCAGAGTATGTTAACAAATCATATTGCATAGCTGAAAGCTGCCTCATTGCTTTCAACTCAAATTCACAACTACAGCTATGTAAACATGTTCTGGACTTCTAGAGTTGCAATTTTAATGGTTCATGATCTCATACTGTTATTGTTTATTGTAATATGATAAACACATTGAAGTAACAATGATACATTTAGTTTAACTGATTTAATAGAGTACTCACAGTATAAGGTTTTTCCGAAATTAGTGTATAAGCCTGCTACTGTCAATAGAAATTGTTTTACAGACTCCTATTTTGATATGATCTTTCTGGAAACAGATATTTATTTTTGAAGGCCTTGTTTACAATTCAAAATAATTTACTTTTACTAAGGAAACCTGTATATTCCTAAGAGCTACTTAGGAGCAAGTGGATCAACCAATTTGGGTGGGGGGTCTGTTATATTCAATATTTATTTAGAGTTGGAAGGGACCCACAAGGGTCATCAAGTCCCCTCTTAAGTGAGTGGCTTATGGGGAGATTGGACCCACAGCCTTGGTATGACTGGCACTATGCCCCAACCTCGAATCTCAGCAATGGAGAAGAGACATTCTCTGAGGGAGGGTACAGCTTGAGCAGTAAGCATTTTATATCTAGCTGGAAACATTTATCTTACCTTTCTACCAAAAAGCAGTAAATAATGTCATAATATGCAATGGAATCATCATTGTCTTTAGCTACTGCCAGCATTTCAAATTATCCTTTTAATTTGTTGGCATTTATTTTGAGCTAGTAGATGAATGCAACTCACAGTTGGGGCAGCTCAGAGGTAAAGTTTGCGTGACACCTGCACCAGCCTTAAATATGAGCCAGAGCTGGTTTTGATTCTGCTTTTCTGAGCACTAAATTCACCGAAGTTCTGAAATGTAAGAAGTGAGGATTATTACACACAAGTAATTTCTGAGCATTTGAAGAGAACAGGGTATGCAACTAAATCCTGATCTGGATTTAATGTTTAGACATACCAACAAATTTACAGCAATAAGAAGATGGACTGATATCACTAAAATTAGATACCGGCCAGATTTTTCAGTGGAGAAATAGATAATGAGAATATATTTTTATTTCTAATGAAAATGTTTTCTTACTAAGACTTTCAGTCCTGGACTTGGGCTATGTTTTTTTCATATGCTCAGACTTTTCTCACTCTACGCCAGCTCTCCTGATAATGTACATTATCAGTGTGAGCTCATTCTCATGTAGTTCTTTGTATTTCTCAGAATCTGGAGATTGAAGGAGCAATTAATTTGGCAAGGATAAAATTAAATAGACACATCCAGAAATATTGGAAGCTTACTTGTTGATGCTGGCTACAATGACTATCTATTTTTATTGTACTGTTTTTCTTTGCAATACACCATTGCAAGCTGGAAAATACCCTAAAAGCTGAAAACAGGCTTGGAATGTTACAGTCTAATCATCATTACTCTCCACTAGAATTACTGACAGCATCAATTAATAGTTTTAAATAGTTCAGAAAGTATAAAAATTAAATGCAGTTAACTTCAAACTAAGCCCTACCTTGTGTTCTAATTATGTTTCAAAAAAAATACTTTTGTGAACATACAATTTGGCAACTACAACTTCAGGTTGCAAGAGAAATGGCCTAGGGAGGTGCTCTAGCTTCTGAATGGCAGGCACCAAGGAAATCAAATTTTCAGTGGGAAGAAACAGATCCTGAAGTAGGAGGGAATTCTTGGCTTGTTCATCACATGCCTCTCTAAGCAACTTCTCTCAAACTTATGTCAGTGCAAAAAGGAGATGTGCAGCATTGCTTTAATATTCTGTCTGCTAATGGCAGTATTTAATCTCTATGTTAGAAGCAATGTTTTCATAATTGCCATAGATTTATAAATCCTAACTCATGTATTTGCACCCATTTTTCCTGTGAAGCTTTGATAAAGTTCATCAGAAAGCAACACTCAGGAGGGATTTTTAACTGATTTTTGGTGTGGTGGAGATTTTGTTTGAATAGAGAAAATCCCACTTCTTCTCTCATTTTCACACGAAATAAGAGCTGCTCATAGAAATTCAAGTTCATCCAAAAACTTGAAAACTCTGGAGGGAACTTCTACCATAGAGAATCTGGTATTTGTCTTTTGATTACAAAGCCCTTTAACAGACAAAAAAGGATTTACAAGTGCAACTACAGTTTCAAAGTATGGTTTTAGGATACCAAGACTACTTAATGATGTGGAAAGGTTTCCACAATGTCTGGTTTGCTATAATTATATGATAGTATATCAAAATATGTAAAATTGAGAGCAGAGGCAAAAGGCAGTTTTGTGCTATTGGTGCAAAGTTGAGTCTGTTTAATTTAGTAAAATTGCTATTGTGCATGAATGTAACGAATCATAAAATCTGTTCCAGTGGTTTTCATTGACTACTGCGTATGCAAATCCTTACCTTCAATTTAAATGGAAGACCTTAAGGGAACTATCTCAATTGTAAAGGAGAGAGAATTCCAGTGGGGAAAAACAAAACAAAAACCACCAAGAATAATATGCCACCTTCATCCTTACTGCATTCCGGGGAGGAGTTTATCTCACCAGCAAGGAATGAAGGTCTTGTGTCAGCAAGAGAGATTCTCTTACATCTATGCAGAAGTAGTGACTCTTAGACATAAGTTGATAAAGCAATGCCATAAGATGAATGAAAGTTTTAAAAGAAATATTCTGATTAAGAATTGGACATAGGTTCTGTACCATTGCTATTTTTGTGCTGATATACAAGATTAAATAATGATTTTATTACAAATCTTCATTTTATGCAATATTTTAATCAAATGAGATAATTAATAGAAGTAGAAGGGGAAAAAAAAGGTGTTTAATTAGACAATTTTTAATTTTATTATCCAGAGCTCTCAGGAACTAAATACCACTATCAAAGCCAGATAAGCATATGGGCAGAAACTAGTTAAGCCAAGTTCCTGGTATCAGACAATTATGTTAAACATGTGCTGATTTCCAGGTGCAGGCAAATATCTCCACAGGAACAGTGTCACTACAACTAGAATTTAATAAATTGGAACTAACTTCTATACCACTCAATGTATATCTCACCTGCCATATGAGATTCAGTCATTAGTGGGATGTCTGTGATAACTTTTGGTGAGTAGCTTTTAGTTTGACTACTTGATATACAAAATGTCTAGTTTTGTGATGTTTTAGCCTGTTAATTGCTACATTCATTTGGCTCTGCACTATAAATGATAAAATGATGACTTCCAGTCTCTTCTTCTCACACTTTTACAAGCTTCTGCTGGATCCCCTCAGACATTCTTTTTTCAGCTTGCCAAGTCACAGCCCACATAAGATGTTCTTTGTACAGAAAGCCTTTCACCTTTCAGATGTCCTCTCTTCCTGTTCCAGTCTTGGATCTTTCCTGAGATGGGGGGCAAGGCCTGTGCAGAGCAGGCAGGACACTTGCACTTCCTAGAGTTTACAGTGGCATACTGATGCTCTGTTCATTGCCTGTTCAACGTATACTCCGAACACAAGTATTTCTGCCTGTCTCACTTTACACCTTTGTACTTTGGAAACAGACCATTCATAAGTAAAGTATTTCCTCTGAAAACTTTTTTTCCAAATATTGTGCTTTGCTTGGCAGTCTGCACATGATAATAGGTCCCCATATATTGGTATGAAACAGAAAAGTGTTGTTTTAATTGAATATGAAATTAAGAGTCTTACTGCTTTTTAATAGCAAATCAGGAAAAATCACTCCTCACTCAAAGCAAGATAAAATTATGGCATGAAAAATAATTAACTACATTGTAATATGAACACTTTGTCCTTCTAGAAGAAAGCATTAATTGGTTATCTCATCTGAAGTGAGCTAGATCTGGGAAAGAGGGGAAGCTTGGTCTGGTTCTTATAGAGATTTCAATATCATGTAGAGATAGAGGAGAACTCATTAAAAAAAAATCAATAAAATTTGAAAGAGTCTTCATCATTAATAGAATTTGAATAGTACCATATGTATGAATCTACAGTTATGAGCAATATTCATACAACTTGAACTTCCAGACCCTAATATATAGAAAATGAGAAACATTACCCTTTTTTCATTCTCTTTTGCCCATTATGGATAAAATTACAAGCCCCTATTGGATAGCATAAGTTCCAAACCAGGGATCAATAGTTTATTCAGCTGAAGGAAGTGAAATGTCTACAGATATCTACAATCAAAAAAATGAAGACAAAAAGAAGGTTACATATTTATACTGACTTTTAAGGAAGTTATATATTAAAATTACTCTAAGTGTACATATTAAAATCAGATATAAAGTAAAGAAAACTCTTTTGTGAATGTGGAAAATTACTTTAGCCAACAGCATGGAAGAGACAGAACTGCTTTGAAGAGATGAATGTACCAAGAATTTGCATTGGTGTGGCAACTGATGAACATGAAAATTCACCAAGAACTTGGGCAACCTTGAGCAACCTTCATTTAGATTTAAAACCAATCTCCCTTTGGTGAAAAGCCACTGAAAATATAAGAAAATAATAATTTTCTTTCTATATTAAGCTTCTTTAGTGCATTTTATATAAACCAGTTCCAGCTGAGGTTAACTCTGAAATCCACAGTGTACCCTAATACCTAGTGCTAAGGTACTGCTTTTTATTTTGGCAGTGTTGTTACTTTCACAGTCATAGGTCAAGAGATAACTCTTTGGCGCTAGAACTGTTTTTCACATGGTTTAACCCACTTTTGTGCGAAGTCCTCCAAATCTGAATGTTTCCAGTGACTTTCTGATACCATAACCCTTTTGTAGTTAAAGTAGATCTAGTAGTATTGTTCGTCTTTTTGATAATTTGCAGTCAAAAAAAGGAACTTTGACTTACGGGACAATTTAAAAGGTACCTTAATTGCAAAACAAAAACTAAAACCAATTGGTGTTAAGTTTTTCTTCTTGAATGCATTAGCTCACTTGCATTAAGGACTTAGTCCAAGATATGGAAATCAGGTAGAGGTAGGAGGTAATATGGTTGAAGTTATCCTGAATTCTAATTATTTGCTTTATGTAATCTGCAGAAGCAGCCAGAAAGGGAATCAGTACAGAAATGCAGAGACATTCCTCTGAACGCCTGCAGATTCTTCTCTGCAGAAATGGGCAGGGAAGAAGATAGAAAGGGATCAGGCTGGGATCAGAAGGGGTTGTGTTCTGGTTCTTTAGAAACATAAATCTCCTTTCTGAAGCTGGAAACTCTTCTTAAACAGACTTTTAAAACTGCTGAAAACACCAAAAACATATTTAGTGGTCTGTGTTAACAAGTAAAATTGTGGATAAGCATGATCTTTACTGAGACACTAAACAGATTCAAATGTGACTCAGACACACTGAGGCATATAAGCTAGTAAAAAGGTATCATTCTGCATTGACAATTAACAAATGAATGACAATGTCTTGTAACTCACTAATTTAGCTGAAGTGTAGGAAGGCATTAAAAGGATAACAAGTAGGGAGTGCAGAGACAACTGCTACACTTAAACATTTTAATGGTATCTTCAGGTTCATTAGTTAGTTTTAGATATTAGCCAGAATGTTTTATAAATCACTCCTGCTATCTGTAACGGACTTATCAATCCATAGTCAGATCTAAGTTTCTTAAACTTCTAACTGTACAACCTTGTTCAGAGGGGCTCTGTGTCTATTTCCTCAGAAACTGAGAAAAAGTACAAAAATAGATTAATGGATTAGGGAGCTTTGGAAAGCATTTCTAAAAGAACAGAAAGAGAGCTTACATTCTTCCCCCTGTGAAACATCCAACAAACACCTGTGGGCTTACTCTATCAAATAAATAGTAATGGAATTACACCATCAGAAAATTCACCTCCCATTCCCTTTCCTCCTCCTTTCACCATTTCTTTGTCCCTTGAGAGAAGCCATGTGGCTTTGTGGTAGCTGGAGAGATATTTTTCTTTTGTCACAGCAACCAGGACTAAAAAATTACATGCACCAACATTAGAGGCTGAGGAGGTACAGAAAAAATTCAGCACTGAAGATACACCAAGGAATATCAAAATGATTCTATTTCACTGTAAATAAACTTTATTTCATAGGTCCAATCCTGCCGTAGTGTCTCTGCCTTCAATCCTCCTATATTTATATAGGCAGTGTAAATGAAAATTAAAATAAAGTTTACAAGGTAGGCTCGAAGTGCTCTTTCTTGGTGACAATCAATGTGTTATTCGTAAAGATTTGTGAATAGTTTCTGTTATTAGCAAACCATCTCTTTGATGGTTATATACAAAAAGAACACAGATTAGTTTCATTTAACCCCTGCAAATCAAAGCTGAAATATCAAATAAACCAGTAAGCAGTAAAAAAATGCACTAATGTGGCAATTTCACAAGCTGGTACTGTGCAAAATGAGTTTGTAGTTATAGGTCAGTTCTGTGAAATTTTCCAACACCTACTTCATTAGTCCGTTCTAGTTGAATCTGTTTCCTGACACATGAATTGTTAGTGAGTCTTCACATACCTCCTAACTCTCATGCAAGTGAAAAAGATGTTTCTGCTTTGGGGTTCTCTTTGAGCTGATCAAAAAGCCCTTCTTGCTAGAAACGCCAGCCAGGGGTCCAGCTTCTCCTACAGGGCAGGAAGTTGCCTGGCCAGAGTTCTCCTCCTCCTTTCTTACCATACTCAGTGCTCCTTCCAAGTCTGTCTCTAAAGGAAACAAGATCTACAAATCTGGCACCAGGGTCACTTGTAAAATGCCTGCATCACCTCTGACAGCCTAAGAAGAATGAACTTTTCCTGGCTGGGTGCTCTCAGGAATTGTGGTAAGGATGGCCCATCTGACCTGAGTTTGTATCCCAAGTGAAAGCAGCAGTGCTGAGACACCACATTTATTTTTTTAATCAGCTCTAAACAGTTTTCACATCTCCTCCCAGTCTTCCTGGAAAAGGCTCAGATTCAGTTTGGTTTAAGCACTGGGCAGAGGTTCAGTGAGACTGCATCCGAAACAGCAGTTTTCCTGAGAAGAGAGATTCATGTTCAGAAGAAAAATAAAGTAAAGAAGAATAAACAGTTGAAGAAACTTAAAGCCTCTTCCTACCTCCGTCCCTATGAAATATCAGCAAGTGATTAGATTGTATTTCTCCTACTCATTTTCTTTAATATAAGAAAGGGACACACATAGTTTAACTCCCAGCAGCAACTCAGACTAGTGTGGAAAATGCAGTTCTCTTCTGGACTCTATTTATGTTCAACCTATTAGATAAATGCTCAGCCAAAGTCTCCTCTCATTTACACAAAGAAACCTACCAGTTATAGCATGGATTCATTGTTACATGAGGAAGAATTTGTTCCAGTCCCTTCTATATGCCCTGCACTGTCAATTAACTCCTCACAAAGATCTCTGGTACCACCTTTGTGCCCAAATACCCTCGGGCTTAAATGACTTTCAATGCCTTTTTCTCCAGCCTTGAGACTCTCATCGTGGCAGCTTGGCTTTGGAATAGGTGCTGAAAGCTGGGTTAGATGAGGCAGTGAAAAATTACTTGATAGTGTGCTGAGGATTGACGTGAAGGCTGTGTTGGCACTTGTGTGAGTTAATGAGATTACACAAGAGTAATTCAATCAAATTATTCAGGTCACCCCAAAATCTTCTCACTTTAGCTGTTCTTGTAGCAGGTCCAAAATATACCATAAATGCTCATTTAGAGCAGTGAAAGTATTTTTGCTCAATATAGCTTGAACAATTCCAAGTATATTGTAATATTATTTAAGGAGATAGTACTGGTCTTCCTAAAATGCTTGTTTCTTGGTTGTTTAAGTTTGAAATATACAACATAGAGAAATAATTCACAAAATGTCTTTCATCTTCAAAGGTAGTGTAGCACAAGAAAAAATAGTTTAGATACCTGTAGAGGGTTTCTGCCTCTCTCTTGCTCCCCCCACATATGTATTTATTAAAATACATATTTTTAAATGGCCTTTTAAGGCACTCCCTAAAGAAAACAGTAATCCAGTAAGTGGAAGGCATTATGAAAACAACTGAAAAAGATATTGAACCAGCAAGACAACCCTCTGCAGGGACGAACTTCAAATTTGAAGGGCACAGCACTGAAGGCAGACTGACTGAAGGAATTCCTTCTGAAACCTGGTGTTGACAGGGTAACAGCAGTGCTGGCTCCTACAAGAGCATGCCAGCATATAACTCAATATGCAAGCTGTGACATACATTAGCTAAAATTAAAGAAAACATTAGTCAAATCAAGAGAATGGATTCTCAGCTGACAATAGGGTCAGTAGTAAGAATGTAAATTCAAATGTGAGACTACATCTCCCATCAATGAGATCAGTCATGATGTATGTGGCTTCTGCGATTAAATTTGTGACCAACACCAGTAGAGTTTTCATAAGATAAAATGGAGGAACAATGAAAGGCATATGCGACTGCCTGTCTGCGTGTGGATCTCTTAAGGATCTTTTCCTTACTAATACTTCTTTATAGATGATCACCAGAATCAAGGGCCTCGGTGCAATTTTATACTTCCTGTACACTTTAATATGGCCTAAAAAATGGGAAGAAGGGAATACTCCCCAGTACTGCATAGTTTTAACAGAAGGTTTCTACAACAGCTCAAACCAATTTTTAGCATTCAAAATAACATCTTCTGAAGGCTCTATCTTGTTAAAGAATGATGTAGGGAAGGAAATACCTTGCACACAGCACATGCTTTGCAGCTGTCCAAAGTCAGTGACCAGGGATAATAAAAATGTTGGGCAGACACAGAGCTTTTCTGGGTCTGGAGGGTGTGATGTGGGAGAGACCTGCAAGGCTCTTTGGAGAGGTATAAATAATGGGAGAGGAGAGGAGAGGAGAGGAGAGGAGAGGAGAGGAGAGGAGAGGAGAGGAGAGGAGAGGAGAGGAGAGGAGAGGAGAGGAGAGGAGAGGAGAGGAGAGGAGAGGAGAGGAGAGGAGAGGAGAGGAGAGGAGAGGAGAGGAGAGGAGAGGAGAGGAGAGGAGAGGAGAGGAGAGGAGAGGAGAGGAGAGGAGAGGAGAGGAACCAAATATTGCAAGTTAAAGTACTTTTCATCATTTACACTTTCATCAAAAGGCAAACATATCATCAAAATATTTTCTATTTTAAGCACGAAGTTACCATCTCCTTTTAGAATATATTTGGCCTGCTCTGTTTTTTCTGTATGCTGGTATGAACTAACAGCAGTTTTATTTTCATTATCTGGTAAATCTATTATCTTGAAATATCCTTCTGTAACACTCTTCTAGCACATCTAAAATTAATATATTGTAAGGGAACTGTAGCCAAAAGCTACATAACCTCTCTTATACATTAATTTTTAATCTGGGTATGGAAACAAGCCCTCAAAATATGAAAGTTCATTCTGACCTTTTAAATATAAGATATTAATTTGATTCATGCTTGATAAATGAGTTTTTAAGATGGGAAGTTTTAGGAGGAACTTCTAAGTATAGCGCAATCTCCATTATGTTCACTTGCCAATCTTACATATTTTTATAAACCATACTTTTTTCCATGAAGTAAAATTTTGTAATGGTTTTACAAACATTAAGTGCGTATTTTCAAGTAATTCTTAAGGTTTTAATTCCTCAGTCCAGTTATGTTCTATCCTTACACTGTTCTTAGGAAAAGAAGCATGCTACTGTTCTTCATTCATGTCAGAAAAAGCCTTTTTAAATTTACACCAAACAAGATTGTTACTTAAAGAGATTTTTAAGAATAGATATTAAACACTTACTGCTACATTTAGAATGTAAAGCAGGAACTGTGAGATATATGTCAAGCACTTATAAGAAATATACTAAGCAAGGGGATCATACAACCTTTACATCAGCAATAGGTGTTCTTAATCCAAAATTTAAGGTGAAAAATTTTTGTTATGCAATTTTAATCTCAGGTAAACTTTAGCAAGTTGTTATTATGAGGATTCTTCAGTATCAACAGAGGGAGCTGCAGTGTGGCTGAGGCTGGAGCACCTTCATCCCCCTCAGAGAACCTCTGGAGCTTGTCCAGTCCAGTCCAACTCCACTTGAGCAGGGTCAGCCAGATATGGCTGCTCCTGTCCAGTCATGTTTTGAATATCTGCAAGGATGGAGACTCCACAACCTCTCTCAGCAACCTGTTCCAATGTTTGATGACCCTCATAGCACAAAAGCTTCCTCTAACATTTAAATGGAATTTCCTGTATTTCAATTTTTGCCCATTGCCTCCTGTTCTGTCACTGGGCACCACTGAGAAGAGTCTGCTTCCCTCTTCTTCACTCCTCCCTGAGCCTCCCCAAGTCAGGGCTGAACAGCCTCTGCTCTCTCTGGCTCTCTTGATTTGACAGATATTTCAATGACTGGAGCCATTAGCAACCCTTTCAGAAGGAATTGTGTGTATATTATATCCTAGTTGTACTGGGCTCAGAGTTGGATGTTTTGATGCACAAAAGTTCAATGTGCCTTCTGTGTATAGTTGTTTACTTCATTAGTAAACTTGTTGAAGTAGTGTGGTGAGAGAAGCACATTTTAACTTTCCATCTAGCTTGTGTATAGAATTTTGCAGAAGTTATTCTGAATTTTGAATCATTCAATGTGTATATCAAGATATACTGTACAGAAATCCAAACTCATTTTTTATTTTCCATAGAATGTGCCATGGTTATCACAAATGGCAGTTCATAATTCCATCTGAACTGCTGGTAAGAAAGCAGTGAAGATTTTTATTTTTCACATTTCCTTTTAAACTTGATTCCCAGAACTTCTGTGTTCCGTTTCATTGTTACAGTAATGTGAGGACTAATGAGTTTATTGACTTAATAGATAGTTTTCAATTCAGAGGAAAGAAAAATTCATAGAAACAAATTGTGCCTAAGATCTTCTGTCATCACTGAAAACATCTCTCCATTAGAGGGTAATAACTGTCTCCAACAGAAATATATTCAGAAACTGGCCCAAGAATTATTGTCTGCTCATATCAGATACCATTTCAAGGGCAGATGAATAGACACTTCCACTGCAGGAAATAGAATGAAAAGCTAAGGCAAATAAAAAGCTCTGAGCAAGAAGAGCAAGGCACAGAAGAGTAAGGCAGTATAAAGCCCAGTATCAGTGCACATGGACTTTTTTCGGCACTGAGTTAGGAACTGATAAGCATCTTCTCACAGGAGCTGGCAGTCACCTAAAAGCCAACAGCCATTTGCAGTTCTGAACAGAGATAACCAAAGCCACAGAACACATGTGAACTCTTAGTGTGCACACACATTTGTACCTGAAATGGAGAGGGGAATATAATTTCCCATCAATTGCATCTAAATCACCTAATTTTGCATTTCTAGCTCACTGCTTTGTCAGTTATACACCTGGCTGATTTGAAGGTGTCTATTTTTTTAAAGGAACATCTTCCATAAATTATGTTTCTTTTCCATATTTTCTCTTAGTTTTGCCTTTTGTTTTGCTAAGGCTTGATATTGAAAACCTGGTAAAGTAAGGGCAATGGATTTTAACAAAACAACGAGGAAGATTCTTAGGCAAAAAGAATAACAAAATTTTACTATAAAACTATGTTTACTGGAATTATGTTATTCAACTTCCACTCATGATATTAAAAATATTTTATATTATGAAAAAATGTATCATTTAGGAAATTTTGAAGTGTATAACACTAGAGAGATATCATTATGTTGCTTTTTGTCATCATTATACTGTTCCAATTTAAAAATTTTATATCTATTCTCCAATGGCTGTCTTCAAAAGAGTGTTTTCTACTTTTTCCTCATTGAAAGTTTATTTTTCCCAAATTTATTATAAAATCTTGACATCTGTTCATAAAAGAACAGCAAAACTTATCTTCAGCAGTTTAAGTGCACCTCCATATTAAAGATATGACCAAAATAGAATTAAATACCTTAGCATGTACCATCAATCTGTTTCTAATGACAAATATAATTGAAAAAATAGGTATGAATATCCAAAGTAATTTTGCTCTTATATTTTTTCAATATATATAATTCTGCCATTAGTGTCTCAATAATTGGACATAATATTCATTCTTGAAGAAAAATTGTACATATTTCAGAAGACAAGTTATTGCTGAAAATATCCCCATTTTGTTTCAATACCCTTTTTTTTTCCAAAAAGAATAAATCGTACAACAGTAACTTTTTCCTTTCCTATCTGGATTGTTTTTCTCAAACATCAATGATCTAAAAGATTAAAATATTGAATTAACTAATTTTCTCTGTAGTTATTCACACATACATCTGCACATTCTGTATTCATATGCCATAAATATATCAATCAATACTAAAGAAATCTGAGAACAAGAAGAAAACATGACAAATTATTTTTTGTTCCTTTGCCATATATAGAATTTCAGAGAGAAAACAGTTGTGCCAAATGCTAAAGCTGCTCTGTGTCAATGGTTTATGGAAGTTTATAATATAAAACACATTCTTCAGGATTTCAGCTCAATTTTTTCCCTGATGTAATATTAATACTTTCATAAATATTACTGATAAGATTCTGAACAATATTATTTCCAACTTAAACTTAACTTCTTTCTCCCACAGTAAAACAATGATGTCATTTAGCCCATTTGGGTCAATGTAAATCATACTATTAATATAGTAGACTGTTACATGTAAATCTATAGAATTCTTTGAACTGTTTCTTTAGAGGTTTTCCACCCTGTAGTGGTTCCATGAGAATTCATTTGAAGGGCAATGCAGAGGAAGATCATCAGTCTGAAAAAATGAAAATAAATTCAAATCCCAAATATACCTTCCTCTCTACATCACAGACATATCCTCCTCTCTTTTCCCCTCAAATGTTATAACCATTAATAAACTTCCACTTACCAAGGGACCATTGCCATTTCCAGGCAGCAATTTTGTGAAGAAAGTAAAATTTTTTGTTTTCCTATTCCACTTGGGAAAGCATATAGTGGAAAGCAAAATGAAGGCTGACTTGCAACATCAGAGGTATGTGCCATTTGTGGGGGGCAGATTGGGAGAAGCTAATGTAGAGAATACAGTATTATAGTGATGTTTTATTTTTGTGCATCTACTTTAGCAGAAGTCTTCAATCTTGTTCCTTAAATATTATGCAATGAAATCACAAAACATAGAAATGTAAACTGACAAAGAACAATAAATACTTAACTCTCTGTTAGAAGATCTGGGCTGGCTGTGGGATTTCTGTAGAAGGAAAAGAAGAAAACAAATCAAAGAGGACAGGGAAGAAGGAAACAATCAAAACACTAGGTTTTGCTAATATGTGCTAATATATGTTGCCCTAAGGAATTTGATACAATAGAGATTATTTGTTTTGTGAAATAGGAGTCCACAAGAACAAGAGCATCGTTGTGCTGGGTGTTACAGGGTGATGCATATCTCCAGCAGTTTACAAAGCAAATATAAATTCTATTTTTAATCTAATTTGGAAGTGAAATCTTCTCAGTGTCAATATTGCTAAAGCACAAGAAATACAAGTTCAAAACTCTTCCCATAATTCTGTGTGATTTAATTTTTATAGTGGCTAATCTGGAAATATGGAAAGTCTTAGCAACTTCTCCAGCTGTTCATAATTTCCTTGATCAACTTATAAGAAACAGGAGCATTACCCAGCATACTGCCACTTAGAGACAAAAGGTGAAAACCTACATGGCCATTGTAAAATTAATTTTTTAGCAATAGTGACAAAATCTATGTTACTATAAAATATTTCCCTTCCGACAAAGTGTCAAGTAAACATTTCTTATAATTATGGACAGAAATATTTTCTCATTTTCATTTTCAAGACAATCTTAATTAAAATAAATATTGAAAGAAATCAGACATATATGGAAGAAAAAGTCTCCCAGTGAGTGAAAGACAATCCCTAAAAGATAAAGTTACAGATTCAAGGAACATGTTAATGAAACCTTCATATTTTAAGACCATGACAGTATTGGTGCTATAAAACATCCATATGACACTAACAATAATAGCAATACTATCACATCAGCACCACACTGTTCTGATATTTTGTGTAGTTTTATGCAAAAACCTTGACACTGGACTAATCTCATCAGTGTAGTGTGCTTTCTAGCGGTTTGGCTTTATTTCAACAGAATCCAGTGATAATTGGATCCAGTTAAATTCAGAGGCCCTTTCCTTCCACTCTTCTGCACATAGTTTTGATCACAAAACCTATGTGATTTTAGGACTGATTGCAAGCATTATAATATATTGAATTTGTTTATGAATTGAAGAAATAAAAACACAAAGTTTGGGAAAAGTTTAAGATAATGACCCTGAGAAGACCAGCATAGCTGGTTCTAACCCCATTCACATTTGAGTCGCAGTCATATAGATCAGGAATACCAAGTCAAGAGAAGTGACTACACTGATGAAACTGTATTGATGAATATTTTATTTATGGTCTGGTGCACCAGCAGACAGTATCAGTAAATATGTTAAGAAAATGAACTTCATGTACAGGTTTTTGAAGAAGCATGTCCAGAAACAACCCTTTTACCTTTTTTACACATGTAGTATAAGTTTCTGAAGTATTTCTTGGAACATTGGTGGAAAGATTTCTAAGTAAGGTAGATGGCTTTGTCCTGTGTCAGTGTCACACATGGCTCTAGCCAGATGTGGAGGGTTACTGGATGCTGCTGATTCTGCCCAAATGTGTCAGACGTGACATTTAAGCCAGGGTTCTCCAAGGGAAGTAATTTCTCTGGCCGCCTGTCTATGCCATATTTCCAGAAGGCATGCAGACAAGGATTGGAGGTATCACCACACTGAAGAGCTACAGTTACAGAGGGTGGCAGCCTGCTCAGTCATAGGAAGGACAAAAAGGTTTAGACACTTAGAAAGTTAATGTGACGAAAAAGTAATTTTAGTTCTCTCAAAGGGAGCCTATTAGAATCTTTTTTTCCTTCCAGTTTATTCTTTTTCTTTGTTTGAATAAATGCAAGTATGCAAGTAAGCAATAAAATGCCCCTGGAAAAACTCAATTATACAGACAGTTTCACTTATGCCTCCGCTTGCTTCTATTGAGTGTATTACGCACAATGAGTTACATCAGTTCATGGCACGCTATTTTTACAGGATTTCTCCTTGAATCTGAGTATATTCTGAGGGACATTTTTCTGAGGGGTGTGGAAGCTTTTTGAGAATTGGAAATCTCCCTTGGGGAAGTTTTCATGACAGCTAAACATCTATAGAAGTGTACAAGTGTTCTGTATTAGAGTTTCTACATAGGCTTATGCATGCATAACCATGAGTACTACATTTACTTCTCTCACGTGTTCTTTTTCCTTTGGAATTCAATCTCAAAAATATTTTTGTTAGCAGAATTTTGTGAATACTTCCAAGTTTGAATCTTTGAGGTTATTGTTCTTCCCAAAACAGATACTATCAGAGCCAACACAGTTCATGGATGACTGTATGTTATTAAAGTTGGAATTTATCTTTTTTTTCCTGATGATACTGACAGCTCATTATTAAGTACTGAAAAATAATATTTTAATTTCACTGTTTTTATCTACCTTTCTGACAAGTTCAATTGGTTTGATTGCTACCTAAATTGATCTTTTTCTACCTAAATCTTTGCTAAAAAGAAAGGAGTATTTATTCTATATTCTATGTGCTGCCTTGTTATTATCCTGGCAATTGATATTGCAAGCTTAAAATATTCTCTGAATTATGAAAAAGGATTACATAGAGAAAGTATTTACATGCCATGTAATGCACTACAGTAATGAACATCTCTGGTTTTGCTTCTCTCATTTCCATGAGAGAAATGTATGTCAGGTCTTTTATTTGAACCTGAATGTTACAATTGTTGGTTTAATTATCCATAATGGAGATCCACATTTTGCAAAAAGTTTCATTCAAACCTGGATACTAATGTGACTTATGTTACTTCAATCCAATCAGCCCTGACAGTTTCTGGGTTCATTCCCAGCCATATTGCTGTGGGAGATTCCTTCTTACAAGTCATGCCCATGTTCTGCACCCTAGCACCAGCTGATGCCAGGTTCCCACACTCCTGAGTCCACGGTCCTTGATGATCTGGAGCTGGCACAGCTGAGCAAGGGCTGAGCATGCTGATGTAGTGCCCAACATTCAATTTTCCTTGCTGTGACAATGCTGTTCCATAAAGTTTCTTTTGGTATTAAGTCTTCTCAATATAACAGCAGAGAAACAAGACAGCTCCCTTACTAGAAACAAAATGGAGTTGAGAAAATAACATTTGGCTAAGTCACAGTGTTGCTACTAACCTTAGTACTGAATATATCTCTTCAGACCTCCTGTCTTCAGTTCATTAGTCAAAACTCCTCTGACACAAGCATGGTTTTGGTATGTTTCTATCTCACAGCCCTTGTTTCTGTCAGTTTTGATGTTGTTGCTATGCATAAAATCAAACTAAGTCTTGTTTTACAATCCCAGTGTTGCCTGTGGAATCTGAGCAGTGCAAGGGCTCCATTAACAATGTTATTCTTCTCTATGGTCACTGTTACACTCAATTTAGCTTCAGTTTTATTTTTTGCTGTAAAACAGCATTCCAGATCACAGTAATTCTGTTACCACAATGATCTAAGAGCCACTAAAGGACATTAATGAATTAACAAAGTGCATGGCTTAGTGCACAGTCCCCAGGCTCTGCTGAGGTGGGAGGGCTGAAGGCTGGATCAGTGAGTGGCCATCCCTGGGGATGACCACAGCTCAGTGAGCTGCCTGAGAGTGCTCTGCTGAGGCTGGGCATCAGCTCACAGACAGACTCTTGGGGGCTTGGAGCTCCAAAGTGAAGGCAGGACAGAAAAGGCTGTTTGTTCAAAGGGCTCTGGGAAGAAATTGCAGACTGGACTCTGCTGGTAAGGAGACCTCCATCAAGAAAAAGAGCTTTAGAATAAAGCAGCTCCCCAATCTCCGGTAAAATACACTTTCCAAAAGTCATAAAACTGGTGGACTGAAAACACATGCTCATGGCCCTCTGTTTGTCCCTGAGGGGTATTCATCCCATCCCCTCAGGTGTCTGTGGGTGTCTCTCAGCTCTTGGGTGCTCTGTCACTTTGAATCCCCTGTTGCCTGCATCAGAAATAGAAGAGTGAGAATGCCTCAGCATTTGACCAAGGCTCTGCCTGAAATTGGTGATTGCTTAATGATGGCACAAAGATATGAAAGGAAGGCATTGTAACAACATCAAGTGATAAATTATTTCTATAAACTGTTACCATATTGCTGGGCCTAGGAATGAAATCCACATATTATATGGGCAGTTGGTCTTCCTGTGGGATCACTAATGACTCAGGCATATATTAAAGACAAATGAACACTGAAGCTCCTATTTTCTATTTTCACATATATCTAAAATGCTATCAATTTAAAAGCACCTCTGAAATAACGAAATAATGCATTAGAGGATAAAGTATAAATGAGTCAAACTCATAGTCAAGGCCATATTGTGCAGTTCACTGTACACATAGAGGACAAGAAATATATTCCTGCTTCAAAAGTACAAGGTAGGCAGTCATTACAGCTCACCTCCAGCCTACTTTTTCTTAAAAACAAAATTGTGGTACAAGGTGTGAAAATACCCAATTTTTCTAGTAAGTTAAAAGTAAAGATTTACATGTTATTCCTGATATTTTCCATGTTAGGCCCATGAGTTTTATAAAGGTGAGCAACGAGAGTTGTAAATCTTCTATTTCACTCTACCACAATGTTTTGGCTTTTATTCCAACATTTTGTCCTGCCCTTTAAAATATTGTAAACATGACAATTTAGCAGTCACTTTCTCCAACATTCTAGTATTTCACAGTATTAGGACAAGAAGAACTGGGATTAAAAGCACGTATTAAGAGCCTGGCATGTGGAATGTGGTGGCAGAGTGCTGGCTTCTCCAGATGTGAGGAGATAGAGTTGATAGTTGTCTATTAAAATGAAAAAGAGAAGTCCTACAAAAAAGCTGAAGAAGTTGCAGTGATGAACACAAAAATGTGAATTTCCAAATGAAGACTCCACCCTAACCCTTGCTCTGGATATATTTTGAAGTTCTGGTTAACTCATTCCCTTTGTTCCTCGGGTATCTACCTGGAAAGTCATCCACTCACAGTTTTTTTTAGTCTTTAAGTTCTTCAAGGAGAAAAGTTATTTTGTGTGGCTGTCATTCAAGACAGAGGTGTTTTAGGCAACAGTGATATTATCTACTCCCTTTCATTCCCTAAGCACAAATAAAATAAAGCCAATCCCAAAACCAAACCACCAGCAAAATCAAAACCCAAAATGTACATTTTTCAGAAACAAGAATCATAGAATTAGTATTCCTTACATATATACTATGTTATGATACTAGATCTATTCATATAATCTACACTGCTGCTAAATACAACAGAAGTTAGTGTCTGAAGTTTTAGTAAGAACATATATGGGGCCTCAGCAGTTATAAAATTGGGAAAACACAGAGAGTTGGAAAAAATAAGCACTTCATTTTATGAGAAGAACGCCCCAAAGAACAAAAAAAAGGTCCAAAGGCCATGAACATTAAGGTGAATTTCTCAGTAGATACATTCGTGCCTTAGGATTGAGTACAGAAGAAACCTAGAGGACTGGGTTTTGATTGGACACTTTGAGATGGCACAGGTTGCTGAAGGTAAACCTTAACCTAAATGACAAATTGACCTTAGATAGTAGAAAGTGGATGTTTATTTTCCAGAAACTTTTATAGAAAAGACTATTAAATCCTACACCTCCTAGACCAGGAATTCTCTTTAATTTAAACTGTGGAGCTCTCAGAACATTGTAGGGATTATATTCATGAATGAATCAGAACAAAACATTGGTTGTTTTTCCTGTGAGTGATCATTAGCATAAAATAATAATGTTTCATGGTAAGTAAACCATTCTTTCTGCTGCACAGTCAACCAGTGTAGAAACTTGACAACTAGAATTACTGGGAGATGAATGCTTCAGAGGTCCATTCAAAACCATGCTATAACTAAGAAAGTTTTTGAGGTTTTTTTTGCTTTTTTTTCCTGATGTTCTTCAGAATATGAATAAAATTACTCAGTGGAAGAATTCTTAACAGATGGTTGCCATTTCAGCCTCAGATGGCAGAAAGCCCTAGAACCAAGCAATTACAGAATTCTTTGATGCAGAACCAGCTGAACAGATTTTAATAATTTCTTCCAAATTGGAGACACCTGGCCTCCCAGAAAGTCCCGCAAGCTGGATGATAGCAGAGAAATGTAGAAATAGAAATATATTCCTGATGTCACCAGCATGGTTTTGGTGACAAAATCATGAAGACCAATAGGAATTTATATGAAAAATGCCTTTTTCTTTCTACTATTAATGCAATGAAATTTTGCAAATAGCCCTGTAAAATAATTTTAAAAATACTCTGAGGCAAGATTGTTTTGTTTTGATTTTCCATTACTAGAATATTTTATCTCCCGTCGAAGAATGCGGTACAGGATATGGATACTCAACAACACCAGCTTTTATTGCTCACCTTTTTAAAGCTCTTGGGCCTAACTCAGAAAGTATTTAAGAAACACATGTAACATGTTACTTCATTGAACGTACTCTATTTTCTTCGTGCAACTCCTGCCTTTGGGAAATTCAGATGTATTCCCTGAGATGCAGCACGTGCGCTAGGAAAGCCACCAGGCCAAACCCACTGGTATGACACTTCTGTGACAATTCTCCTGCATGGAGAGAAGAAAAGGGGTATTATTTCTAAGGTTCAGCTTCACCTGAGTCACTGCCAGATTCTTCCATTCTGTTCTTGTTCATTCAGCTCTGTCTCTGCTATGGTGAGGTTATGCCTATCTCATGCTTGGCAAAGCTCTGTCCCAATGCTGTTCATGCCTCCAGTGCAAGGAGCTGCAGCCAGCCAGTTCCATGGCTCTGGCGCAGGATATTAGTGCTATGTGTGGTACAAATGCTTTGCAGGGCATCTGGTAAATCAGTTTGCTCTGGTGGCTGACAGCTCATCTTGTCCAGTAAGCCAATTGTACTTGATAAAGCTGAGAAAATAGAAAGATATTTTACAACGCTGTCCTTGGGCTTCATACCTTAGACTTCTCCTATCCTGCGGGTCAGTTTTCCTCAAAACTTCTTCTTCTTGGAAAAATTAATTTCTTGGCATAAAACATTCATGTAATTTTGACTGTGTTTGTAGAATATCGTGTATACTTGGGAATTTGAATTGTGAGTGTAGGAGCATAGAAGGGACAGTAAAAATGCTAAATATTAGAAACAAATCTAGTTAACTGGTTCATAAATGTAAGTGTAACCACTGAATCCATCTTTGGTAGATTTACTAATTCTCTATGTACTAAGGAAAATTATTTGTCATTAAAGATTATTTGTCTCACAAATAATATAACAGAATAGCATTTCTGAATAATTTATTTTTTTAAAAAAGGAAAAAGAGACACAAATAAAATTTTTGGATTTTCTCAGCTGACAGTATTTTCGAACTGTAGTAAAATGGGGTGAGTAAAAATAAAGGGAAGAAATGCCATGATTTTGTTTTTGAAGCCACATGTCCTGATCCAAAATGAACATTTAAAAGGCTAAAGTTTACATCCCAAATCTGTATGTACAATACAGCCAACATAACACATTTTTAACTTGGCTACTTCTATATGTTTAGAGTCGGATTTCATTTCCATGAAAATCAAAATCAGAAAACTCCCTGTGCATAAGATACACAAACTCAGTACAGACATCACACATCCTTCTGGTTTTCCATGTCCAAATTATATTTGACTGATTTATGTTATGCTATCATATACAATAGCTTCTTACAATGTATATCTGGCAAAGTTATCCATAAAATTGAATACAATAAACATTATTGTGCAATCATTCAGTTTTGGTTTGAGATTTGGGAATTAGTTCCATTTAAGGGGACTGCTTTTCACAATACGATCCATTCAATTGCATGCTTTCTCTCTGCATTGGAACAACCTTAGTAACAGAGAAGATTTGTACTCAGTGCCTTGCAACTTAGTTTGATCTCTTTGTTTCCTACTAAAAGGAATCAGAAGAATCAAACATTAGTGACCATTTTTACAGTCAGATCAGAGTGAGGTCAAACAGAAAGCAAGCACCTAATTTCATTCTCATGTCTCATGGGATATTTTCACATGACACATAAAACATATAAAAATACTTAAACAAGGTTACACTGCAATCTATTTTCAGACCTTTTTTCCCCTTCACTGTAAACAGACAAAACATCAAATTTGTCTGTAGTCCTCCCAAATATTTAAATCTCTCCCTTAGTGTTTGCTACATTATTTTTGAATGCCTTTTACACACCTGAAATTTCTGTAAAATAAGTCAGAGTGTTCTGTTCCTGTTGCAAGCCTGGACATTTTAAAGTTGCAGGATGGCAAAACCCAAATGATGTCAGCCATGCTATGATGATTAAGTGCCATGATGCTGCAAAAGTGGGGAATTAAAAGTGAATGCCTGGACTCCCTGATGCAGAAGATAGTCCGGCTGAAAGAAAAGCATTTGTAAATGCCCATTAGGAGGGAAAAATTATGAAGAAATTGCTGATATGTTCGGTGAATGAGCTGCAGTTAATGGTACATTATTCTTCCCCATACATGTGGAAAGAATGTGCAGCCCTGAATGTTCTTCTTGAATAGCTTCACTCAAAAAAGGGGTGAAGGAAGGAGGGGTTGAAAAAAGAGACTTCCTTGGACCTTTGCAGCACCTCAGATTGGCAAAGATAACTGGGAAATGGTGGCCCTAAGCGGGTGTCAGATATGGAGGGTTGCAGGAAGAGTTATTCCTTAATTTGGAAATACAGTTGCAGTTGCCATTACCTGGTTGCTGTGAAAAGAGAAGCTCATGCTTGTGAAATCAGACAGTGTTATGCCTTCAACCTAGAGTAAAGAGATAAGTATAAAACATCTAAGGTTACAAATACTTGATTTTTTTTTGTTATAATACTAAGTAAAGCACACTGTGACTGGGAAATACAATGAATTCTGATTCAATTTGAAAAAACTAAACTAATTGCTAAAAAAACTCTGTTAAACACATTATAATGTGGACAAATCAATGGTATGTTAACTTCTAGGACAGCATTTATGTAAAATCAGAGTATGAGCTCTTACACTGCAGTTACTGGCTTGTTTGACTTCACTCTTTATAATATTGATTCCTCTTTTCCATCAGTGATGAAATAATTTTCATGAGACTGCATACTTCTCTAAAACAATTTGACATAGTTTCTTGCCTTGTAATTGCTGAAATTTGACTGCAGTAACTCAGTAGATAATTACCTCTTGAAGACAGGGAATATACCTTCCACATTTTGCAGATCACACTCAAGATGGGTGAAGCCATGGTGTGCTTCCTGATTCTGCACGGCTGCGTTGTGATTGATGTGTGGTTGACAATGCAAAGATCACATTGTGACTCCAGCAGTTCATCCGCATTCTACAACTCACAGGCTGGGTCCTTGGTAATGGTCTCTAATACCAATATAGCGGGATATAATCTTGGACTGTGCTTGATACCGATGAAAATAAAACTATGGTACGCGGTGTCCTTTAGGAACTTAGTGGGGAATACATATTCACCCATGCAGCAAGCCTGAAATGAAACATTACTGTTCAAGAAATGTATTTTGTTTTTTAGTGTGGTGTTTTCATCATTATAGCTGTGAAAGTTCAAAAATTATTTCCTTGGTCTCTATTTATCTTCTGCTTCTCACGAAAGCTCATCCTGAAATGGCTGGTTAGCCTTTTGCTTCCCTAGTCAACTTTTCCAGCTCACAGTGCTGTTAGTGTTGTTGTCATTAGTTATCAGAAGGAAAGTCAATCTTCTGTAGCAGAACCATTAAAGTCTCTCAGAAGATCATACAGACTCTTATCCTGGCTCCAAGAATGACTGATTGTAGACTGATGTGAAGGTCAAATTCCATCCTACTTTTAGACATTCTTCATTCTTTTGGGTATTAACATTTGTATGTGTAGATCTCCTGTCTTTCTGTGTGGTTATGATGTGTGACTAAGAAATACTTTCCTACTGTGTGGTAGGTTCTGTGGTTTTGATTCTGTTTGTTTTCTATGTCCTTTGTTGGAACTTGTCCTCTTTTTTTCATTATTTTTCACAATTCTTACTTGCCAAGCACTGCTTGATCTCTGCTGTCACTGTGGTTTTTCTCAAAGAAAGGAGAGGTTTATGTGCCAAGATCAGATAGCCCATTGACTTCACCTCCACAAACTCTTTCTCCTTTACTAAGGCCAAAACCAGATGTCTGGTGAGAAATTTCAGAACAGAGAAAACACATAGGATATATTCAGTCAATGATTTAGTAATTCAAAAATATTCTTCCAGCCTCAGATATTTTATGACTCAGGAACTTCCTAAGCCTGCAACTCTGTGTCCGAGCAAGATGATCATAATCATCAGAAGAGGCAAAATTCAATATTCTTTTTTTTTTGCCTAGTAACATCTCAATAAAACTGCACTACTGAAAGTGAAATGTTTATATTTCACACATGATTAACAAGGGCTGAAGCAGATTAATTCAGCCATGACTGTAAAGGTGGCAGGCTAATGCTGCGTGCCTTCATCTTCTGCTGCAGATTACTGACACCTTAGCATGGGCAGCAGAACAGAAGACATTCAACACAATTCTGATACTCTATTAGCGCCTTTCCTGGAAGTTGTCTTTTGTGGCTTGAGGTAACTGTGAGCTGTGATGGCTGAGGAGAGGGCAAACTGAGCTTTGAGACATACCTGTCTCCAGGATGATCTTCAGCACAGGACCAGTTAGGCCAGGTGAGGGTGACACTGCTGCCTAACCTAAGGAAGCCCTAATTTCCAAAGCAGGACACTCAAAACCACTCTTGATGTGAACATAAAACTGCATAAAACTGAAGCTAAGCTGAATGAAAAAATGAACATCTGGACTCTTGTTCCTATGAGAGGAGGGTTCTTGAAGATCTCTAGTCACCCTATGAAATTTTCAGCAGCCCAAACAGAAGTGATAAAGTTCAATAAAAGCATATCTGTTACTTACTGACATTTAAAACAGTTAGGGAGCATTATTTGGCAGTAAATCTACTGTGTTTCAATAGTAAACATGCTTTGGTAAATAACTCATGATTATAAAACATCTGTGTATCACATTAATTTAAAGGCTACAGGACTTGCTAAAAATAAGCATGGACTTAAACATTTTACATCCAAATCCCTAATTAAACTGCTCTATCCAATTTAGCATAACTTCAAACTCTTCCTGCCCTGCCTTCTTTTACCACTGTATCACATTCCACCATAAAAGGAATATCTCTGTTGATAGTGTTTTATATTCTCTAGTCTACTGGAGCCAAGCATAACCAAATCATATTTTCATTTTATTTCACATTCTGCTTACTAATATTTGTACTATGTGACTAAGTTTCACAAGAAAAACAGTCAGTGTACCCAGCAACAGAAGTAGAATGGAAAAGAGTACAATAAAAAAAGCTCCTTTCAATAGTGTAATTTATGGACTTCAACAATGTAAATCTGAGACTGACACACTCTTTCTGCTTTCTCAGAAGAGCACCTATGGATGCCGGCTGCAGCACAAAATTATAATATTTGTGCAGGTTTCTTCAACTCTGGCCTTAGTTATAAAGATTTCAATAAATATTACTTTTAAATAGATTTATAGCTTTTGTGTTTTGCTTCCATGACCTTCCCAATTCAGTAACACTTTTGTCTCATCTTTACAAAAAGACCTTGGGTCATTTGTATTTTAATCAGCGTGGAATAACTCTATCTCAGTATACTCAGAGAGTGCTAAAGTGTTTAAGAAAAGTGAAATAAATCCCATGTGTTACCAACCAGGAAGTATCAGGGTACCAACAATGTTTCTGCTTATTTCTGTTACCTCAAGGTACTTTGAAACCCCAATTCCTTTTAGGCCTTTATTCCTTGGAGAATTTAAAGAAAAGCAGGACTATTTAGTCTTGCACTATGGGCATTTCAGCTGGACAGGCTAAATATAACATGTGCTTGGCAGTGAGTCAGCTGGATTACAACCTGGACAAGCATTTGTTGAGACAGGCACATGATATTTTGGTTCTTGTTCTGACACCACCACTGAGTTTCTATCTCGCTCTGAAAGGCTCATGTGATCTCTTCATTTTTTCCTTTCCTAATTATTTTCTGTCTTGTATTTTTTCAAACTTTTTTTTTTTTTAAACCTCATTAGCGTTGGGACTGTCACATCCCAGCAGATTGTGAAGGATCTCACATAAACCTGTCCTGGTCCCCATATGAGATGAGCACCATTCCTGAAGTACTATATGTAAACATCTGGGAACTGTCAAAATTAAATTTCAGGGATCAAAAATATTAAATTTTTTTTCATATCTCTCATTCTGAATCAGTTTTTTCTTGGGCATTTTCAAAATATAATTGTTATATTACAGCACAATATCCACCCACAATGAACTGTTAAAATAAAAAGTCTCTTTTTCTTGACAGAGTACTCTACAGAAGAGTCTCTGAAGCTTTTGCTGGGTGAGAGGAAGAACCAGGAAAGAACACACACATAAACATGGAGCTAAATTCTATTCATGGGATAATTCACCATGCTAAGGTTATACTTGCTTGCAGAATTGCCAGGGAAGATTTAGGAAGAGCCAGGATCTCATCTGGAAAACAACTGTGGAATTCTGATACCCAAAAGGGATTCAAGTGCCAACTGAAGTAAAAATATGTATTCCCAGGCTTTGTCAGATTGTGCTGTTCCATCATACTGAATATGCAGATATACAGAAGACAGGAAAGATCTTAAGATTTTACTGCAATTAAGGGCATTTTCAGAGAGCTCTACAAAAAAAACCCAACAACAACAACAACAAAAAACCTTCTGGTGTAAAAATTAGCATGAGCTACCAGTTTAGCATGACTTTTAAGCTGTATAAAGTAACAAGAGTGTCTGCGTCAGTAGATTTAGTGAATCAAATTAGTTACAATTGGAATGAAAAAATCAGCTAGCTTTACAGAGAATTTGTGCACCTCAGAAATAATGATTAGTCTAAATTCAGATTTATTCTCCTCTCTGGGCTCCCTTCAGTTCCCCAGAAGGCAAGTGAGATGGCTCTGGCACCAGATCTATCACTTTCACCATTATAGAGAGAGGAAGGAGAAATCACTTTACTGATCCTACCAGCAATTTCATTAACCAATCAGTTCCCTGACAGCAAGATACTCAGCTAAATTGAGTGGAATAGAAAGGCTTATGCCCAAGAGAAAGCAAAACCTTACAGAGCCATTCCCATTCCTTTACCTAACTTAAAGTCATTGTGTTATCTTAGGAGAGCAATTTCACGTAGCAGGACTCTGAGATGTCCATTGTCAATCATGATGGACAATGTAGCCTCCCATTTTGAAGATGGTTTCAAAATCTGAGAACGCAACACATTCAAACCTGTGTGTAGACATTCCTGCTGTGTGTACAAACTCTCAGCTTACTGAGACTCCTAGGGGAGTCCAACAGGGCCCTTGGTGAATATTTGGATGCTCAGGCGTTGGAAGCAAGTTTGGCACATGGGAAATGTAACTGCTTCCCAGCACATCAGCAGCACAGGCACATGGATTTGCATGATTTAAATCTTGGGTTTAAATGTCTCACCTTAGCCCCAGCACTCATGCTCTCTGCTGCAGGAAACACTTTAGCTGCAGAGATTGTGACTGGTTTGACATCTGCCCAGAATTCCCTGTGCTAATAATGTTTTATTACATTTTAGAGAACTCCCAGCAAGGTTCCTGCTACATAACTCCTCAGGACAGGTGGACACCAGACTGCAATAATGCACTACTATAATTTTATACATATCTTAGATCCTATATAATGGCTATTACATTTTAATAACTAAGATTATTTTACAGACATTTCAAACATAAATTTTGTCATCACAACTCTGTTAGTTATTGCTTAATTGAAATAAAAATGCCTTACTTATTTTTCCATCTTGGAAAAAAATCCTCCCCAAAGCCCCCTAAAATTTGCACATTTATACAGAATTTACTACTCACAGTGGAATTTTAGCTCAAAGGATTGGGCAGCTCACTATGCCTGAACTCTTTTCTCTGTAAAAGAAAAAACAGTGACTAAAATGCAAGCACATTGATATTATAGACTAGAAACTGCTCTTTTACCTTTCACTTACCACTGTACAAGGAAAAAATTTTATTACAAAGCATTATGACTTTCAGACACTATTAAATTTGATTTTCCCAATCACACACACTCTTTGCTTTGGTAAAATCTAAAACTTTTTTTACCAATATGCCATTTTTAGTATTAATATAATTCATTATCTGTTGCAAGGAACAATTATATGTAAAAAAGTTATCCTAGCTAGTTGCTCTGATTAGATGTCTACATGGTATACTGATTTTTTTTTTAGTCATAACCTCTTTTGGTGACCACTGTTCACTAGATGAGAAAGAGAAAAATTATGTATAGTGGTTTCAGCATCTTAGGGGGATATTACTAGGAAGCAAAAGTTATGGCATTTCACATTGAAACACACTGTGTGAATACCTTTTATACATGTTTGGAAAAGATCATGGTCTAGGTCTGTATCACAGCAGGTCTACCTGTGACATGACTGCTCATTTGTGTGTGGCCCTTGGGACAGAGGATTTGCATTGTAAAGGAATGCTTGAGTCTGAATGCTGTTCTTTAGCATTCTTTATTTGTATTCCAAATCTGCCCCTTATTCATATAATTTGTGAGCTTTCTTGGTAATGCTTAGTGGTAGAACTGTATTCTTAGAGGGTAGAATGGAAACTTAAAAATATTAAAATCATAAGGGGTAAAACATATGTCCATTCTACTGACAGATGACTTTAAATATTTACCTCCAGTTACACTACTTGTAAAATTAAGCATTTTTATCACATTATTGAAGTTTTCAAGCTATTGTCATATACAATTCTACAGCAAGAATATAGAAATAAATCCTTTCCCAACTCTTTCCTTTCAAACTTAATTTAGGAAACTCAGTTATATTATTAAACATTCATTAATCTTCTTGTATTGTTTTTTGTGTTCCTTTATTTATTTCCATGTCCTTGGAGTAAGATTTTTAGCTTGATACGCCAATATTCAAGCATATAATTAAGTTTGGACTCTGAGGGTTTTTATTAGAAACAGTAGAAACATTTTATTATATTGCTTTTGGTGTGGGCTTGTGTCGCTGTTCCTGAATCACTGCTGTACATACTTGGAGATTCAGACACACAACCTTAGTTTTCAGGCATGAAACCTAACAAAATCTTTAAGTGTGTGCCCAGAATTCACACAAGCAGCAACAAAGACAGCTTTTCCATGTACTTAGAGTTGAACAGGATTCTGAAAGGTTTGTTGCATGAGGATCATAATGCTACCTCCAGTCATATGTCAAAAATATTTCTAAATTTAACAGATCTTCCCACTTTTATGAGATGAATTTAATTTTTAGAAAGGCTTCCCAAATGGAGATCTGGCTAGTGTTATGGGCTGCTAGGTACAAAAAGGCTTCATTTTTGATAGCTACTGAATGACTGCTGAGTGATCAAGCCTGAGATTTTTCTCCTTTATTTTTTTTAGTCTGAGTTGGTTAATAAAATTTTCTACTCATAGATCACAAGGGTGTTCTTCACATGGGTATCTTACAACAAAAACAGAATGGGAAGTCTTAAAATGTTGCTGAAGTGTTCTCTATGTTAGACATATTTCTCTTTGTGAGTATGTGCGCTTATTATGGTTTAATAGAAGGCTAATTTTTAACCCAAAGGAGAAAGAAAAATCTCATTTGTGCTAGTTATAATATGACAATAGTTCTGAAAATTTGAGAAGGATTGAAGCCACACTTTATTCCTCTGTTAGGCATACTGCTTCAATGGTGAAGCAACAATCATAGTTCTGTGCAGTCCAAGCTCCCCCCTTGTTTGCAGTGTATGCACCAATCTGGATTTGTATGATCGAATATTTTGGCATGGAGATAAAAACTCCCTGGTTTTCCTCCAGAAGACCAGGATATCACAAGCAGCTGTTGACAGAACTTTGACGTATCTTCTCACTGTCAGCCCCAGCTCCACCCTGAAATATAATCTGGGAGTTGGTGGAATTTAATTGACCATATTTGCACTTACATTTGCACATGAATTTACTAATATAAATAGAATGTTGCTACTTATGTGGACAACTAATTGTTCATTGTTCTCCCAAGCATATCTCTCCTCAAGAAAATAGTTACATCTTTTTAATGCAATGAATTTTGTTGCACTCATATCCAGATGAATATACTTGAAAAACAGAACACAAGAATGACAATGTAGCTTGTAATAAGCTTTCAAGAAGAGGAAGCATCTAAATTAAACTTAATACTATATTGTGTTTGAAACATTAAATGAATATATGTCAGGAGATTTTTGAAAGTTGAATATCAAATCTTGCTTGATCTATGGGTTTGATTGTGCCTTAAGTTATCTGAACATGGTTTTGTTTTTCTTTGTTATATTATTACTGCTACTAATTTGGGCACAGCTTGTACCTGTGACACATTATGCAGGAATGAAGGCATGGTACTCTGCCAGGCAGAGCCTTTCATAATTAAAAACTGCTAAATCAGTTTTCTGCAACTGTGGCAAAAGAAGGCAAGTGAGAGACAAAAAAGCGGTGCCTTTAATTAAAACTTATGGTACAGAAAGATAAAAACATTATGGAAACATCTCTTCAAGGCAAATACTGAACTACCAGACTGTTGACCCCCAGGTTCAACAATTGAGCAATATTAGGTTCAACAACATGTAGAGTGATATAATGTTATAGGAGCCTGACCCTATTGAAACCAATAGGAAGAATTTCAAAGAATTTTGAGAGCTTTGGATATGATCCAAAAAGTAAACTGACACTCCTGGGGGAGACATTTTGCATTCCACTTTTGGATTGTCATTTGCACTGTTATTGAATATGTCATTCATCTTAATGCATAGAAGGGGTAGGAATTTTTAGTAACCAGAAATTATATTTCATTCTAGTAATTATTAAAGAAATACTCTCCTTTTCATAAGAATATGGCTGTTTCTTCCCTATAAATATTTAATAACATCTCATCTTGCACCACATGGTAGATGAAATGGCTTTTGTCAAGTACATCCAGAAAGTAACTACAGCTTTTCTTTTTTTCTCAGATTTATTTGCATTTAAAATGACTTTTTAATTGTTTGTTGTTTTAGGCTTAAACTCTACAAATAGAATAGAGTATAATCTGAGATTCTGGTTTTTCATCTGTAATGACAGAGATTACACTGAGGACTATTTTGTTACTGAACTTGTATTCTTGTTTCATAAAGACTGTAATGTTACACTTGGGTCAGTAAGGGAAGAGCTTTGCTGACCAAAGGTCTCAGATTTGTTTGCTTCGAAAGAAGAATGTTTTTGAAAACATTTTTATGTTCTCGTTGTGCTCACTATAAATCACGAGACTGCAATTTTTTAAGTTTAAAAGCTGACAAGTTGGGACTTTGAAGCTGTCACCAAACTATTTCTCCACTGGACTCTTACCCATGATGGTTCAGTGTAACTCTCTGCACAGGAGTAGTCAAGTTTCTGTGCTGATGAAAATGCCATTACTTCATGAAAACTGAAATAGTGCCCTGCTCTGCTTCCCTGGAAGGAAACCAGACTGAATCTCTCCAGAGCTTCTGGAGACATGTCTTGAATCCTTCCTGCAAGATCACTCAAGTGTGTCCCACAAGGTGAAAGAAGTGAAATTCCTTTCTATACAGCAGAAAGGAAGCAGAGAAATCAAGACCCAACAGCAAATACCAGTTCCTCTGATGTCTCTGGATACTAATAAGCATGGGAACTTGTTCTGGAGGACTTACAGAAAAATTGAGCAATTGGGGTGTTGGTGTCCACATTTCTTCTGTGTCATACCAGGGCATATTCAGTAACTTTGGTTTCAGAGCTGTGTTATAAAGCATGAGGGATTTATATTCAGCGTGTATGTTTCCTTCATGAAACACTCCCCCTCAAGGACAGCAAAGCTGGCAATCTTGGCTTGTGACTGACACTCTGTCAGTGGTTTCATTAGCTGGACAGAAAATCTCAGAAAATCTAGATTTTCTAGATTTAGGGTTTAGGTTCTCTGACATCAGTTTTGCTTCTAGCTTTAGGTGAGTTTTCAGAATAGATATTACAAAAGGAAATCCTTCACTTTCTGAACTACTAGGAGAGATCAATATCTCTGGCTAGTCTTAGCAGGAGTCATTCAGAATAGAAAGAGATAAATAAGAGAAAATTTGTTCCATGGAAAAAAATAAAATATCCTTTCATTTCATTTACAATTGAGATTAGCAACAATTATTATCCATAGCTTTAATTTGCGTTCTCTATATATCAAGTCTGTTTCACACATTACAAACCCAAAATAGTTGCAGAATACTAAATCTTTAACTTTCTTGAGTTCTTTTCTAATTTAGCTTTTTTAATGATAAGAGATAGCTTTTCAAGCTTAAACAAAATGTTTACATATTAGGCTTGTTTTTTGTATGTCTTGGAATATAGCTGTGGATAATAAAATGATTACTGAAATATGAAAACCAAACTTGTGCGGGTTTTTAAACATATTTGAGTGTACAAAGACTAAAATTCCAGGGAGACTTTCTAGCAGCCTTACACTACCTAAAGGGGGCCTATAAGAATGTTGGGTCTGATCTTTGGTTTTAGTTGTAAAAGACAAAACTTTAAAAAGTCAAAAAGTCTACATCTCTTAAATGTGTGATTGGCATATTTTCATAGATTTAATATGAAAAAAATAATAATAAACTGCATATTCAAGGGCCAGTCTCCTTACCTGTTAATAGCTAAAAGTATCAGCACAAACACTAAAAATTTCACTGGTGGTTTATCCAAGTTATCCTGAATTTTCTTCTTCCTGCTATCTGTACATATACATACATATATATATATACTTGATATATATATACTTGTCATGTGGACAGTTAAAGATATTCACAGGTGGTATTACGTGAATTTATGTTCTGATGCTTGTTTTTTTGTTCAATTATATCAAATATCAGAAAATTATTACCGACAAATAGGTGAGAGATTTGAAAACACATGTTCCTATGCAACAGCTTAATCAATAAAAATTGGCATAACCTTGAAAGAAAAACTTGACTGAAATCAGTCTCAGCTGATGGATGAAAAAGAAGGCTTTCAGGAAGCTGTGAAAATATTTAACATGGAGGATAGTCCCAGAAATTATTTCAGAATTAAGTGCATGAAATGCCATTCTGAGCAGAGAAATATTTTTTCCTGGCTGGCGCTGCACCGGTGTCAGTCGTGAGGCTGACGAAGCCACCGCTGTCCTTATGATTAACCAGCAGTGAACACACACTTGACACGTGTGAGATTTGTATCTGCTCAGGGGAGGATGGGGTAATGTGAGCCTGATGTTCTCACTCAGACTGTGGCTGGCTATTGGCAAGCACTGATCCTTACAGCATCTCAGGCTGACATGCTCCAATACCGTTAATCTGATTCATCTGTGTTTGCCTTTCATATACACTCAAATGTATCTTGAGGAGGAAGGGCATGTTTTTTAGGAAAGCAGCATATACTAGCCTGAGGGATGATCTATTTTGATAGAGATGCCTTTATTTGCCATACCAAAAAAAGAAAATTATTTACTGTATCAGGCCAAAAATACTTTGCATTTCCAGCCTTTCCCAGTAAAATATTATGTTTAATGCTCTCACTGCTTTTGGAGGCATGGTCAATAAAGCTGCTTCTTGACAAGTTCTTGACTCTTAAAGCTGTTATTTTTTGGCCAGGATCTGTAAAATAAGATAATAAATGGGTTGATAACAAAGCCCTGATGTGCAATTCTTGAAATAAATGTATATATATTTCAAGTGGTTTGAAGCGAATCAATTAACAGTGATTCTGCAGACTGATTTGGGCACTTAATTTGACACCAAATTCCATTGGTTTATCATTGAAATTGAGGTACAGGAAACAGTCCCTTCTGGTTTGTAAGTCACTCAACTCCTGCTAGGCATAGAGTAGTGCAGAATCTGAGATGTCTGTTGGCGTTGATCACAAAAAGATGGGGAAAGGGAGATGAGGAGGTCCTAAAGCAAGTGATCTTGAAAAACAGTTAGAGGAAAATTGTTAGGATAGTCAGAGGGACAGAAGCTGCCAAAAGTGCCAAGCTTGTGATTTGGGTCTGCTTAGCTTTCCCAATCCCCCAGTCTCCTCCTGCTCTGTGCCAGCTGGAGCTGATCCCACAGGGGCTGCCCTTTGCTCTTTCACAGATGTGCCTTTCCTCCACCCAGATCCCCTCCCTTAGACCACAGACCACCTGATGAGAGGAACTTATAGAAACTTATAGAATTTATTACTGGGTAAATGATGTTACAATTAATTCTAACATAGTTTACAGAGATATAAATCATTAGAGTGTCAAACCTAGAAATTAAATTCATCAAGAATATTAAAGAAGACAACATAACAAGATCTGATCTAACAGTCAAGCCAAGATCTTATATCAGTCAGTGTAAGAATATCATCTGCTTTGAAAAGAAATATCAAAGACTGTTCTTTCTTTCCAACCTGAATTCCATACCATCATTGCTTTGGAACAGGCTGCTCATGGAAGGGGTTGAGTCAACATTCCCAGAGGTATTTAACAGACATGCAGATGTGGCACTTGAGAGTGGTATTTAGTGGAGAACTTGGCAGTGTTAGGTTAATGGATGGACTTTGGGAACTAAAGGGTCTTTTCCAATCCAATTGATTCTGTGATTTCTTGCTTTACTTCTTGATATCTTGCTTCCAGGACTACTGATTAATTTTTTATATTTCACTCACTATAGGAATACCATTCTGTAGTACAGGACATGAAGATGATGAGACAATGAAGGAGAGGTACAATTTCCAGCACCAGGAGTGAGAATACATTGTCACCATAAAAGACCAAAGGATCATAGAAGTTGTGACCATGACAAAAAGCAATATCATTAAGTATATTGAGTTCTCTAGATTACTTAGCAACGCTGGCACAAAAATAGGTTTCTCATGACCAAATGTGGTGGATTTTGATTCATTATAAGGAAAGAGTACTCATTGCAGGGCCAGTTGAATGAGTCTGTGTATAAACAAAATTAATTACACAATATCTTCTCTGATCCCCGATTTCTCATAGCGCGGCTGAACTTGTCTTTCAGCTACTTGACACCTTTTTGTCTCATTATTTACTCCTGCTGGCAAAATAACAACAGACCTAAAATCAGTGCTGAAGCAGTCCAAGAACTAAAGCCATGTGATCTCAGCTCTGCCTAGAGCATGAGGAATGAAGCCTTGCTCAAAGCTGGTGTCCTGGTGAGTGACAGTACAAAGCTCTGGCACGAAGTCAGTTCACTGGACTGCATCATAATTTACTTTGTCCTTTCACCAGGATCACTGCTGGCCACCTTAGAGCATAGTCTATGCTGTATTCATCAAAGGAAACTTGTTCAGCCTCCCTTTCCAGAAATCAGCCCACCTAAAGCAATCATGATTTATTTGTCCTCACAAATCCTTCTACTGACTTTGCTTCAGCATGAGGTTCAGAAGCCCTATTTTGTTTTACTGCCTAGGTCTGATGCAGTTTAAGATAACCCTGCAGACCACACTTCAGCTCCTGTTAAGTTAAAAATTCATCCTGTGTATCTGAGGAGCCTCTGGCAAGATGCCTGCATGCAAGAGCCAAAGGGAATGCACTCAGGTACCGTCCCTCCCCATCTTGCAGAATACTTCTGAGCTGCATAAAGCAATGCACCAGGGCCAATTTTTCCTCACTAGATGCTAGAATTATAGATACAAGAAAACACAGTTGTCTCCAACATGGACTGAGTCACAAGAGACGCCTGCAGTGTGTCAGTCATGCAAATAGAAACATGATCAGCATGTTATTGCTCTGAACTGGAAAGGCTGTGAGAGGAAATATTAAGCAATCAATTTTGTTTCCTTAGCAATGTTAGTCTTCAGGACAGTAACAGAGATAAGTCCATTTCTCTGTATAAAACTATTAACCCTGATCTCAGTCTCTTGATGATTGAGTGATCTCAACCATTTGGTGAAACACTAAATATGCAGAAATTTAACCATAAATAAATGAAAAATAAATAGAATTAAATATTGATACATTAAATCTATAGTAAAATGTAGGTATAATTGTCTCAGCTATGACTACTTTAGCTTTTCTAAAATGATCTATTACTGTAGAATTTAGAAAAAAATTGTTAGAAAAATCAACCTAGTTTAAATTTTTAGACATTAATTCCATGTAACCAAGGGAAGTATGCACTCCAATCACCATAAATACTTTCAGCAAATATATCTGTCTTAAATTTTGAATAATTTCACACAATTGGTCTTTTCTCAGTATGACTGTAATATCAGGATTTTTTACACACAGATTATTAAGCTTTGGGTGTTCATGAGTAATTTTTAAGGAACTCACTAAATATAGTGAAAACAAGCATACATCTTTTAGGAATACAACAGAATCTAGATATTTTAAGTATGTGTGCATTGGGAAAACTGCTATAACCTATGTATCCCTGCTACAAGTATAAGCAAAAACTTGCATGGGATATAAGATGCCAGAATTCAAACGGTTTGAATGAACTGCAAATAGGACAGAATAATTCCAGTTTTATCTGTAGCTTTTGTGGTAATAACAGTTGGGGATCCTAAAATAAGTCAATTTCCCTGTGTTTAAATTCATCTTCCTTTTCTCAGACTCATCCCAGACAGCTTTAGACACTTGACTAAGAAATATCATTTTTCTCCACCAATTTGGTAAAATGTGTCTATCCCATCAGTCTGTGACTTGCATGAGATTCCTAAATGGCCAAAAGCAGTATGACAACAATCCTATCACTTGCTTATTAATTGCAGATAGTTGAAAGAAGAGGAAATATGGGGTTTTTTTCTGTGTCAGCCACTGTAGCTCATGAGAGATGGGGTCTGTTTCCTGCTTGCTCCTGATGTTATTGCATTGAATCGCACTTTCATTCTGACTTTCCAAGCTTTAAAAGATTAACTTATTTTATGAGTGCTACTTAATGTAGCAAACATGGTGAGTGTTTATCAGTGAACTCTTTATTTCAGAATTCCAGATATGTTTTATAAGGATCTTCCCACTAGAGTTCAACTACAATTAAGGTCTTGCTTGACTGATGCCTTTTCCTTTACAGAAGAAAAGGCTTTTATATTTTGCAAAAAGAAAGCAATACCCTTTTTTTACAGTCAAATATTTACATGTGAGTAAAATTATATGAATTTAAATACACTCTTTTACATTTCTTTTAAACTTTTGTCATTTTAGTGATATGCTTTCCTTGAGTTTACTTCCAGGTGTTTTGACTTTTGACTTTAATAATGTATTTTTTTTACAGCATGCTGAGTTCTGATGATCATGTCATCAGCCTCACAGCCTCATGTGATCAAGCCTCAGGTTTTTTGGATATGCTTCAACAGTGGCTTCAAAAAAAAAAAAAAAAACTTACTGTCATTTTTCTATCATTTTGAAAGTACTGTTGAAATTATTTTCTATATTTGCTATAATTACTATATTGTTATAGCAGACTGAGGTATATTGTGTTATGAAAAACTGAAATTATAGTCCAGTCCTGTAATCCTCATGATTTGTAAGCTGGAACAGTGATATAGTAGAAGTACAGAATGAACCAAACAAGAGGAATCACCTGGAAATTATCTTGACCAACCTACTACCCCCAATCACAGAGTCACAGAAGGCATGGTTGGAAGGTACTACAGTGAGCCCTGTGGTCCAACCTTGCTGTTTATTAGGGTCATCCCAGAGCACATTGCACATGATTATGTCCAGAAGGTTCTCGAATGTCTCCAGTGAGGGAGACTCCACAAACCCTCTGGACAATGTGTTCCAGTGCACAGTCACTGCACTCTAGAGAAGTTCTTCCTTACGTTCAGGTGGAAGTTGCTGTGCATCACCTCCTGCCCATTGCCTCTTCCCCTATCACTTGGCACCACAAGAGTCTGGGTCCACCCTCTTGACACCTTCCCTTCAGGTGCTGAGAGACAGTGATGAGGACCATGGCCCATTCTGAGGTCAGATCCAAGTTCAAAGCCGATCATTTGGAGCTCATGTTGAAAGGCATTGCTCTCCTCAATCCTCAATCCAACATTTCCCCACTTCTCTGCATTCTATATGCAGACATGGTTTTTACTGTGGCATTGGAAACTCCTAACTGAGCAACTGACAAAATATGACAAGAGTGACCCTGGCAGCATTCTAGCTTTTCTATCTATATGCTTGATTCGTGATTCTTCCATCTTAGGTATCTTCAAGGTTTGATTCATTCAATTTGAAAAAAACATCGAGTCTAAATTATGTGATACTTTTTTCTCTATATTTAAAAAAATCATATTAGCAAAGGAACAAATTTCAGCTCGGAGACAGACAGATTGACACCAAATGTTATCTGTGTCTGCTGTCTGTGGGCTTTATGCTCACAGGTAGATGAAAGCAAGCTGGACTCTGGGAACTGAGTTTACAGCAGGAAGGAGATGCAGTTTCTTCTGCCTGTGTATGGCTGTGTTTAGACTAAAAAGACTTTCCTGAGATAAAACATGAGTTTTTCACCAGTACAAACAGAAGAAAAATCAGCCTCTTGGTAATTGTTTTTCATGCTGGAATATGTTATTTATTTCACATTCATCCTCTTTTCTGTAAAAAAGTGGCTTTAGTGATCGCCAAAAGGCTTAAGACAGATTAGATACAGACTTGTGACACAAAACATTTATTTTCAACTGGAGATTCAAAATGTTCTATTCAGCAGACATTGAAATAACTCAAAATGTTGTCTCTGTCTTTGATGTATGAAGCCTGAAGAAATGTGGCTGCCAGCTTTATCTGATTACTGAATCTTTATGGTCTGATACATTCTAGGATGCAGAGTTCAAGAGATGTTTGCATTAGAGTGTATAGGTAACCTAGGAATTGTCAGACTTCAGCAGACCAGTTACCAATTATTCTCTCTCCAAGTATTAGCTCCTTAAGGGAAAGGCTCCAGAGGTCACTGGTAGGGGAAGACTTGCATACTGTATGTTACTCTACTGTCTTGTCGTATAGAACAAAGTCACTTATCCATTTAAGAGTTATACTCTATATGAAAAAAGTTATTTTTAAATTTTGCTAAGTTATTTAATTGCAAAAATTCCCAAAACCTTTTTTTTTTTAATATCTATAGCACTAATCAGAGAGGAAAAGAATTTTCTTTTTCTAAATGTAGAAGGCAGCCTATTCATTTATCATAGATTTCATTCTTATCCTTCTTAAACTAATGAGGAGCAGCTGCAGTTGAGGGATACTGAGCCTAATGGAAAACTTTGATGACATAGATGCAGCTCTTCATGAATTTAATAGGATCTAAATTATTTTGGTTTTTTCTTTACTTTCTTATTCAAGTCCAGCTAATCAAAGTGGCTAAAAGGAAAGATGTTCAGACTTAAAGATTAAAAATCATCTCTATTTCTTCTTTTTTCCTAATATATTTCCCTTTCTCTTCTACATATATATCATTTTATACAGTATTTCCCAGGGTTCAGAGTGAAAGGTTAGAGATTTGATGTGATAAATTTGCTCTAGAGATGTTCAGATTCAAATTAATTGCTCTGTCTTTTTATTAATTCATTTTTCTTACTCATTTTTCCAAAACCTTAAAATAACCTAGAACATTTACAAAAGCATTTGACCTGTCACAGACAAAAAACAACTCAGTTGAAAAGTTGGTTTTCCCTTTAAAAATTTCCTGCCCTTATCAGGCCTGTTTCCCCCTCCCCAAGTTTTTGACTATTTATCCTTTTTCATTATTTTCATTTCACAAACTTGCCTTTTACCTGAGATCACTTCTTCTTGATTGTTAATATTGTATTAAACAACCAAGCCCTTGTGTTTTATATTCAAATATATATTAGTATTTGATTTTAGGAGGAAAAAGTTACAAATTGACCTTTATTTTTTGTTTCTGGATGACCAGAAAACCTCTTGATTTATTAAAACCTAATAAATTTTTTATTACAACTGTCATGTGAAACTCTGCCTTGCCTGATCTCAGCAGCCTCTTTCCCCACAGCTTCCATGCTCAATTTTAGGAGGGAGAGCCTTGAAAAAAAAGTTTTGCAAACCTCTTATAAAAGAAGTGGTTTTATACTTCTTGGCTACACTAGGAATCTAAAAATCTGAAAAAACAGCTCACCTTTTCCCATTCTAGGAGCATTCTCCATCTTAAAATTTTAATTTCCAATGTAAATGACACATTCTGTTTTGGTTCAGTGCTCGATAGCTGAAACCAGGTAGGTGAGGCATGTCTAAAGAGAGCATATGACATAATTTTGTTACAAACTGGTGAAAGTCAGACTTCTTTAGCAGCAAATATATTGCTTTTGTTCTCCCCATCCCCAACAAAATCATTAGAGGAAAAATTTGTGTGATTATAAAGAACACGCTGACAAACATTGTGCACTTTGATTTGCACAGAAGTTTTGAAAAAGTCACAACTTATTTGATAATATTACAAAGTTTACTTCCTTGGTCTCCTTCAGAGAAGCATCTTTAACTGCTTTGCAAAGGTTTAGAAATTGGGTTTCTGCTGAATGGTCAAGCTCCTAGACAATATTCCAGCAATAAAGAAGCAATGACAAAAGAGATTCTTTCTGGCATGCTTTGCCATAATATAAACCTTTTGAAGAGAAGGCAATTATTTTCTTTCAGCATCAAAAGCTATTTCAACCATGGTAGTCCAATTGTGAGAATTTGCTGAGTTTTTGTTACTAATTGCCTTTCATCCTTCTGAACATTATTTTTAAAAAGATGCTTAAGTATTAAATTAAAATAAATAATTATTGTAAATTAGACCCCAGAAAAGAATGCAATCTGATGACCCATCTAAAGAATCTGGTTTTACCCCTGAATGACAATATCTTTTTCCAATTGTGAAAATTGTAATACAGGCTGTTGAATCAGTGACAGGTTTAACAAGTCTAGAAATAAGACACTGATATCATTATAAAACAGAACTACCTTTGGATTAAGGCAATGCTTTTGTTCAGTTCTGACCTTGGAAGTTCATTCAATAATAGCTTTGAAAACTGTTGCATTCATGAAGAGAAGAAATCTAGTTTGGATAAGTTAGCTATTTTTCTTCCTTTTTGGTGCTTTCTTCAGCTCAGAATATCCTTAATATACAAGATCTGGTTTTAAGCAGGGAATTAGAATTTGCACCAGATACACATTATGTGTCCTACACTTATGCAAATGGAAACTTTATTCCAGGAATAAACAAAACTCAATCAAATGTCTACTAAAATGCCTGGAAACTGGAATATTCCCACTACAGTTCTGTGCTCATTAGCTCTAGCAAGCATGTGAACTGATGCTTCTTGGGCAGTACCAAGCATGCATACCATAACTAGGAGTTTAAAAATGCTCCCCAAGCAATAATAACTGAGTACTGAAACTCAAACTAAAACTTCTTAGCAATGGCCAAAGGACTTGCAGGGTACCTTGTATTTCCTGTCTCCCCCACCTAACCTGAAGGTCCTATTTCACTGTGTTTGCTTTGAGAGAACTTTTAACAACTGTTTTCCAGAGTATTTTTCTCATGGGTAAACTATTATGTCACTCCTTCCCAGTGTTTTTTCTCAGGAAGAGTTGAACTGAATTGCTCCAATTGACCTCTTTCAAAGATTTTAATTTTAATTGGCTATCCTGGTGCCTCAAGATGTGACTGAAAGAAGAAACTTATGACAAGAAGTCTTACTGAACTACTGAATAGATAACACTGAAAATCCAGCCTAAAGTGGCATGTAAACTAAGATATCTAACTCAAATACATTTTAAATGAGGTCCATTTGCAATTTTTCCTTCCTTCCTTTCTTTCATTCTTTTTGGTTTTGTTTTGGTTTGGTTTTGATTTTTTTTTTTTTTAATAAATTGTTTAAATCTAAATCACATCTATTTAAAGAATTTCTGCTTTTAAGGTATGGGGAGATGAATATGATTTTGGCCAAAGCCTAGGAACAGTTTATATGTAAGCTTCGTTGTTGAGCATCTGGGATTGATCGCACTGAACCTGTGTTAAAAAGAACACATTTGATGAATCCCAGATGTTTTAATACGGCACTCCCTCCCAAACTAACTGGATCAGGATGGGGAAGAAATAGAAGATAAAAGTTTTAAAATTAAAGACCTAAGCGGTCTTAAATCTAGGCAACTTGGAGGTGATGGAGATGGAGTCATTGTATCCAAGTAGACACAATTTCAAGCAAATAAGTCTCTATATTTTCTTTATTTGGTTGTTTTTGAGGGCTGAAATCTCATATGGACATAGAACTAGAGGGAAATGCTTAATCTAGAGAGTGAAGATGGCGTTTGGATTTCCTTCCTCTTGCTGGTACCTGTGCTTCAGCCTTGTTTCATCATTGTGTTAATGATTTTATATCAAATTTAAAGACAAACTAATGCAGATGGTAACTTCAAGGATAAGAAAAGCAAAGCAGAAGTGGTAGTCAGATAAAAGGCTGGTAAGTTTTTACCAATTTCTCTGTAGCTGAATAAAAGATCAACCAGTTAATTGATTAAAAAACACACAATAAGTTGGTTAACATTTTCCTACAGCTGACACACATAAACATATCACCATCTTTGTCTCATTTTTCTCTTTTGGGCTATTTTCTTATCCTTGATTTTAGCTAAGTCAGGCATAAAGTATATTCTTCTTCATAACTTAATCTGGCATTTAATCTTTTCTTCTTTTCCTCCCAACTCATTTAAATTGTGAGAAAAATTTTTATACTATGAGAAATTTGCTGTTACTGCAGCTTGGAGAGTTGTCCATGGTTTTTGCTAGTACAAGGAACCTGGAGAGGGAAAGGATCTTTTGCTTCATTTTGGTAGCAGATCAGCAAAAGTATAATTCTCACCTTCCCAGAGTGCTGTGCAGACATAAACAGCCAATACTTACCCTTTGAGGCCTCTGATTAGGCCAAGAAGAATCAAAAAAGAAAAAAGGTAAAAATATTTTGCAAATGGTATAATTTAAGCCAAATGGAAAAGGACCATAAGATCTTCTGAAATAAAGGGACATTTCCCATTGTCTGTGTTTGAAAGAATAATTTTAGCTGGAATGTTAGGTAAAATTTATCCTCCAGTGTGCTCTTCTAAGCAGAGGCAGGACAGTTTTTCTGTTCCTTTTCCCTAGTGGTAATGTGGCTTGAGGTGCAACGTGGGAGTCTGTCAAACCTTTTATCAGAGCAACTTTGGGGTGGGTTAATCTTGGCTGGGTGTCAGGGGCCCAATGAGGTGCCCTATGATGCCCCTTCTAAGCACGACAGGGTGGGGAGAAAGTAAGATGGGAAAATCTTCTGGGTCAAGATGATGCCATTTTAACAAAGCAAAAGTACAGGTCACACACACAGAAGCAGAAGGAAACAAAAGATTTTATTCTCTGCTTCCCACCAGCAACCCATTTCTGGGAAGCTTCAGTATACATAGAGGTTAGTCAGGAAGATAAGTAATTAATAGGGAATATTCCACTTCCTTCTCCTTTTTCCTAGCTTCTGATGCTGGGAATACTCTATAGATTTTGCCCACCCCCAGCCTGCTGGTGAGATGGGAATGTTAGAAATGGGGCCTTGGTGCTGTGTCAGCACTGCTCAGCACCACCAAAACACCTTCCTCATTCCCAATGCAAAGCACAGAACTGTGAGAGCTGCTGTGGAGAAAAGGAGCTGCGTCTCAGCCCCAGCACAAACACGCAGCTGATTTTGTTTGCCCCACTCATGTGGAAATTGCCCTCTATTGTTCCAGGAAATCACGGGGCATTAACCTCTTGATCATCCATATCACTTTTATTTTATTTATTTTCTTTTGTGCTCAGTAGAACCTCTTTTGTTAGTTTTATTTATAGCCAGAAGTAATGTATGTATTGTTCTCTAAGTGTGTGCATGTGTGCGCACATTTGCTACCTCGTGGAGTATGGAAGAGAGATTGTTACCAACATGAGTAAGTTTCACTGGAAAAGTATGTGCTGCATTATGGAGAAATAAAGTGTTTCATTTTCATGAATTGGAATATACTGCAAGTCTGTACCTACAGAAATGAAAGCAAGTGCTTTTACAGGGCACTAATTTTTATTTTGAGACAAAGTAATTAATTCTGGAACTTGTGACCTAAAAAAATTACATTTTAATGTCTAAAGTATTGAGTTCTATTTTTTCCACTAAAAATACCAAAGTATATCTAGTCAAGACAACTCCTAAAGTAAATGTTATGAATTCATGATGAATAAAATGATTAAATCATTGAATTATTTAAACTGGATTGAAAAACATGGAAAGAATACATTTCAAGCTACATTAAAGACTTGATCAACATTCCATAAAATTTAAAACTAATATATTAAAAGCACATAAATCAACAGTGACAATGCAAATCCAACATGAAGACAGACTTTATTTGATATTTGATATAATACTACAAATACCTTTACTTTAGAAGAACCATTAATGATTTAATCAGAATTGATAAAAAGGAAAATAAGTCAGAGATAAGGCTCTTTGAACTACTCTTGACCTTTTTTTAGGAGTCTTGTCAGAATAAATGATCTTTTACTGTTTAGTATGGGATGTCTCAGGTGCAATGAAGCACAGTCTCATAACTTGCTGTTTGGAAAAAGCCTTGTTTCTTGGGAAAAATAGCTGCACTTGAGCTCCTGTAAGCATGTCTGTGATGGGCTGGACTGAGGACTCTTCTGGTCCAAGATCCTGTCTCTGGCACTGCCAGTAGCAGTTGTTTCAGAAAAAAGGAATAAAAATTGAATGAGTATAACATGATTGTCCCCGTGGCAAATCCTTCCAGATGCTGGCAATCTGTGATTTAGGGAAACCCTGAGCCAAAGGTTGCAATCTTTCATTCGCATTTCACAACACTCCATTAAAGTACTTATGATTTTAATTAATAGCTTTTTGCACCATTTATACTTCTGGCATTCTGCACACCTTGTGGCAATGAGCTCCAGAGATTAAGTAGAAAGCTGTGAGCAGCTGTATTTTCAGTTTGTTTCAATCTTAAACTTGATTATGTTTCTTTATTCTTCTGATCTGAGGCCTACTCACCACCTTCCCACTACTTCTGCTTCTACTTTATCTCTAGTTATAAATCTTCTTAGTTGTCTTTGCTGAGTTTTTTGAGGTTTTAACTGAACTCTCCTTCAAAAAAGGTCATTCTGAATCTGTCTCTTGAAAATGTCTTAATCCACGTACCTTTCAGAACTGAATTGTTGAAGTTAGGGTCTTGTTTACTTATGATTCCTGAAGTGACTGGTGCACACACGCACCAAGACAAAGCATAACTTTTTATCTGCCAAGATTAAAAGAGAACTGCAAAAACAGGCATGGCATTTAACTTTAAAGGGTCTGTTGGTGTTAGAAGCCAACTACAGGCTCTAAACCACTGAAGAAAAGTTGATCTAAGGGCAAATTTTGGCCCTAAAATTGCATTACATGAAGTAGGAACTATTGGGAGCAATTAACAATTTGCCATCTGCCAATAAATACATAGATATTTTCTGTTGGAAGAATAGGGAGCGAGTGATATATTAGGTACCATTTTGTAATGACAACCACTGTACCAAAGTGAAAGTTTTAAAACACTCAAGGGTCTTTCAGAAACTAAATCTTATGCCCTTTTTGTCATCAGACCAAATATATGACACACAGAGGAAAAACTAGGACACATCGAAAATTTTTGTCATGCAAATGCACTCAGACCACAGTCACAGGAGAAAGTTGTATAAAATTAAGAAATAATACATAATACACAACTTCAGTTTTAAGGACTTATATTTATGAAGAGTTTGTAATTAAAATTATAATGCAGTTAAGAATTGCAATTTTTCACCTAAGAGAAGTTACAATGCATAAAGAATAAGAATGCATTTAAACAGGAATCCTAGCAGGGGTTTTAGAGTTGTGTGCTACCACTGAAGACCTCCATAATTTTATTAATGAGCGTCAGCAGCATTCAGTCTGACAGCCTAGATCTGTCATGAGAAGAGAGAAGACAAATGCTTTTCTGACTTGGTTACCTTGACCAAGGCCTTGCCTTCACCAAGTCCTAGATAAAATATAGGCTGCCATGCCTGTGCAGAATGGCCTCCTACACAGCCTCAGCCACCTGACTTCATGAAGGCATATTGTAACAGAAACTTGCTGATGAAAAAGAAATTTTAAAATTTCCAGAGATAAATGTTTTTTTATAAAATTTAAGAATTTCCCATTATTCCTCAACTTTTGTCATATCATTTTCATATTACTGCTATATTATTTGTGTGCCTCACATTACATTGGCATATTATTCTTATATATACCTATAAACAATCAGTATTTCATGTTACTTATTAGTAAGTATTGATGTTTAATTTTAAAATTACTTTTTCTACTAATGAGTTCCATCCGTTTAATTTTTAATTTTTCTCTTACACTTCAGCCATCCACCTGTGAAATGGAGCTCTTCTTAGAGAATACATAGAAACAGTACTTAATCAGCCTGTAATCTTCTCCTTGAAAAACAGACTATTTATCAATCCTTCATTATAAAGTATAATTTTCAAACAACTAGTTACCCTCTGAATGTTTTTGGAACCTCATTTAAAATTTCACTATTTTTCTTAAATTACATAAATTACATATACTAAATCTGGATCTCTTTGAGAACTGCAAAGGCAAAAAATACTAATTTGCATATCATGAACCTACTCCTTCTTAATATTTAACTTTATATAAAAGACAAAGATTGTAATAACATCTTCAGTCAAGGAAAATCTTAAAAAATTTACAGTGAACTGACTGTGCTTATCAAGACTTTGCTATTTAAACAAGTAATCAATATTATTGTAACTATGACCTACTTTTTTACTTCCAGCGAGAGAAAATGTCTCATTTTTCCATTAATTATTTGCAATCCATTGGTTGTCTCTCATCTGTGGGGTGATCCACATTACTTCAGTCAACTGCTTTATCTCTCACCTAAACATGGAATTACATGTAACTAAAATTCATGGTGATTTTATGTTTTTTTCATTTATGATAATTTTTTTAAGGCCAGTACCAAGAAATCTTCTTAAAAAATACATTTTAACACAATTTCGTCCTCCATGCAAGTAATAAACTCCGATTTACATTCACATACACTCAGTGTTTAATCCATTCAAAATGTATAATTTGTAACACTCTGATTTCCGAAATGAAACCACAATGGTATAATAATTCAAGTATTTAATAGCACATTCAATATACTATGTCATTAATATTCTGTCTATGGACCAAAGGGATTATGCAATGTTAATATGACTAGTGCTACAAGACCATGCTGACTATTGTTAATTTTACTGACTCCCCCTTGATTTTTTATTAATTGATTACTGTACCATCATTTATCAAAGTTATGATGACAGGTCTATGAGTTATTCAGATTTTTTCATATCTCAATTTTGGCTTGACATTAGCTTGGTTTGGATTTTTTTCAGTACTCCCTGGTTTACTAAAAATAAATGAGACAGCTCCCAAGCCATAGTTTTTAAATCTCTTGGACATGGTTTATCTGGACCAGCAATTTAAAAATACCTAGAATTTAGTAATTACCTTATGATATCTGGCTAAGATTCCAATGGAAAGCACATGTGTAACATTATGTAATGTAATCCTACTTTCTTATCCTAAAGATAGATAATAATTGAAATAACACTTTCAAATTTTCTACATTATTCAATCCAATATTAGAATTGTCATTTTTCTTGCTTCTAGCACCGAATGAAAATTCATCAGAGCTCTACTTTAATTTGCCACACTAATAATTTTCTTTTTATTTTTTTCATTTAATTTCAAAGGTATGCTTAATTTTTCAATTCACGTATTACAAAGATATTCAGGTTTCACTACGAATCATTGGTTCCAATTCCTATCTTGTCATTTATATCCATTGCTATAAAATCCATTGCATCCATTGCTATCCAATTTCTTCTCTAGACCAGATTGTTATGCATATGATTTGGCTTTTTTGATCAGCAAGTTATTTTTTCCAGACTGGTTTCTGAGGGATTCAGTTAAGTTTTCTTCAGCATTTTCAGATACAAATCATAATTTTCTGTTTAAATTTTCTTTTCGATTACTTTACTCATATTAATTTCACCTTTGAGAAATTAGTCTCTTATGACATTATATATTTACTTATATGAAGCAATTTGTTTTAATTCATTCACAATATTTTAAATCTATTTTTATAACAATTTTTGTCATTTTGATTAATGGTTTAATATGCAACAAGATGGGATATAGTAGAATTTCACTTATTTGCTGAAATTAATTTACTGAATAAAATTCATCTATTATTTCCAAAAATTGTGACATTTAAATATAGTCAACAAGACAGTACAAGCAGCTGCTCATATTGAATTCTACCATGATAATGTTATTTCACCTTCCCTCTGTAGTTCTGTCTTCAGGTGTCATTTGCTGACTGATAAACACTAGCTGTTACCTAAGTGACTATAATCTGTGTATATATTCAAGAAAACAAGAGTAGGCATGTGTTTTTCCTTCTCCCTAACAGATTAGAGGTCTTAATTTTAAATATTAGTCATGCGAATCTTGTGAAGAGATCTGATTAACACTACAATAACAATTTCACCTTTTCCTATTGTTCTTAGGGTGAAACTTTTCCATCTTCTACATCAGTTTGTTTTTTCTGAAAACGGAGGTTCTGTTTCTGCTGGGCTGTAAATGTATTCAGATCACATAATTTTCGACTAAGCTCAAAACATTCATGCATACAAATCTCAGTATTCCTATCCCCTGTTCTCATGTACCTAAAATTATTCAATAACATCTTTTGGGGCTATAACATAGAGTTCTTTAAACTGGACTATGAAGTCCTTTTCACTAGGAACCATGTCTGAGTCCTGCTGGAAGATACTTAATTTAAATCTAAACTGCCACAGGAAAACAGTCCAACAGGTATGCTTAAGCTCCCAGCTCCCTTGGATAGAACTGAGTCTAACACAAAGCTCACCCTCTTTCATTCCAAAACATGCACAGAGAAACACAAAGAGAAATTATTGCCTGGAAGCAATGGCCTACTCATGAAAGCATATCCTCAGGAAATTGGAAAACAGGTTTTTAGGTTCATTTCCACCTTAGATGGCTTGCTGAGCAACAAGGTGTAACAGCCAGGCTAGAATTTTCCAATTTTAATTTTGCAGCTGTCATCATGCCACCAGAAATGTGGTAATTGAGAAACCAAATAAAGACTTAAACTAGATCTTGACCCTGTGTTGAGCAAGAATAAATGTTAATTTTATTCCCTTGAACACTGGAGTAAGTGAGATCATTCTTGGTGTCTCATCTTACCTAAAAAGGATCAGGGAAATCATCATCATGCAATGCAAGTGGGGTAATGCTGTTATAGTTGAGTAACATCATAACTCTCAGTGGCTGGTGACTAGTTCTACAAATACACAATGAACTGTGTATTTTAAAATTAAACCTTTTTTTTTCTCCTGTAGCTATTCCCATTGCTACTTTACCCAAGGTTTAACTCTGAGGCCTCTGTCTCATGGTCTGTCCAAAGCAGAATTGTGCAGAAGCCCTGGGCACAGGGGCCTGCTGGGGGCACAGCTGCTGTAACCTGCTGCTGCCCACTTGGCCACAGCTCACAGACCCAAGCTAGAGAGACTTCAGACAAAGGGCTCTGAGACAAAGAGGTCAAATTGTTGTCCCTTGAATGAGTTCATTTAAAAATCCTAGCAGCAGGCAAAGGTATATGGATGGCAGAAAAAGAGCTGCCAGGCTTCCCACCATGTAAGGCAGCGCGGCTGCCAAAGCATGACCACACACAGAAACACGGCCCTGTCAGGCAAGCACAAACCACAGAGGCATTCCTCCAGCCAGGGATTCCCACAACATCTCCCAATCTGTCTGAATTTGTCACAGACATGCTCTTTCACCACAAACAGGATGGTGATACACATCTTACCCTGCTCCCTGTAAGACACAGAAGAATGACATAACGGGGTGTTAAAACCCTGACACAGCTGGGAAAGCATTCTTTCAGAGCAGGCAAGACAACATCACACATACTCCAAGAATCCAATCCAAAGCCTTGGAATAATTCAAGCATGTGTTATGTTTCCCTGGACCCTGAGTGCCTCCTTAACTCAAGCACTCTAAGAGATGACAGCACAAACACCTCTGGGGCAAAAAAACACTCATGTAAAGACATACTTACATTTCCCTTTCCCCAAATACACTTTTGGATGGAATCTGAGATGAGAATTTCTGAAGGAGAAGAATGTCAAAGAAAAGTTTCTATCTTTATTCAAATGAGCATCGAAAGATTTTTTTGTTTGGAATCCCAAAGCTGAGTTTGTGACACCTAAAAAAAGCTAACCTTGGAAAGTAAACCATTGAACTACATGCAAAGATAGAAAAAAAATATAAATAAATAAGATGAATATTGAAAATGTTAGCCTGGCCAGAGTATAGTGAGGCTTTGCATGTGTTAATAAAGAGAGAACACTATTTGTTAATAAAACAATAAGACTAAAATTTATCTGATAAGAAGTCTTCAAGAATGAGAGAAACCCACATCACAGAGTGTATGTAAGATTCATTGCTGTGTTTCGTAAACTTTGCAAGTGAAAGATAAGGAGTGAGACTGATTAGAACTACATGGCACTTTTATTTATAACTTTTAACACAATGTGTACTGTGTTAAAATATTTGTACCCATTAAATGTGGGCTCACAATTTACCATCTAAGCTGTCTTCACTGAATTCAGCTTAAAGAGAAATGCAAACACTGTCATATACATGATAATTAGGTACAGATGTGATTATTTGACAAATAATCATAACGAATAATTGTCACTTCATTGTTTATAAACCACTAATTTAAAACATGTGTGCGCTGACCTAACCTCACTAGTGCACCCTTTTCTGATGTGGAGAGAGAAGAGGGAGAGAGGTTCAAGCTGTTATCTTTTCTTCAAGAAAACTAACCTTTTGTTCTCTGGTTCTAACTTTCTGCTTCACAGAGTTGCTTTGCTCAGAAGCACGTTTCCCACTGGCTTCTGTTTTGCAACACTTGTCATGAAAAACCACTTTAGGAGAGAGGAGCAGGAGGACAGAGGCACAAGACACGGTATGCAGTTGATACCATTTCTTCCAGACATAGCAGTGGAAGTGGTTTACATCATTAGAGGGCTGCACGCTCCCAGACATGGAGGATGCACAAGTATTTTCTCAGCCAGAAGAGCCATAGCTTAGATTAAGCAACAACATAATTGAGAGATAATTCTTGTGTGAGAGAATGAACCATTTCATAGAGAGAGAGAGCCAAACTACCTTCTCACTTTTCACATAGGCAAAGTTTTCAGTTTGTTCATGGGCCAGATATGAAGTTAGTAACGGCATTTAATAGCATCTCCTAAATTCATTACAGATACATGAAATTTAGTTGTTTACATGTTATAAAATAAGAATGTAAATTTTCCCATTTCCATCAGTAAAATCAAAGGTAATTTCACCTCAATTAATGATGTAATACTAAGGATGAACAAGCAATGTTGTCAGTAATGATTAAAATGTTATGTTTCTATGGTTGTCCATGTCACAAAACAGTACTTACTTTCAAGTATGTTGTTTATCTGTATTGAAAAATGTTAAACCCACTCTTCAAACAATTTAATTTAAGTTTGCAATCAAGTGCTGGTGTGGAGTCTTTAGAAAAAAAGGGCAAGACTCTTAGTGAATGTTTATGTAAAAAAGTACTGTTTACATTTCAGCTTCCCCTCAGGAACTTTAGCGTAATGTTTATAGAAAGCAGACAACAAAGTTGTATAATTTTATTATAACGAACAATACAATTTAAATAAATTATTATAACTTTCTCCTAGATCATCACTGTAAAAAATGGAGATAACAGGGGTCTTGTACAATCACAGGTTTTTGACTTGTCTTTTTTTTTGTAGGTGTTTCCTATGGCACAACAGAAACTCAACTTTTGACATCCCTGAAGATGCTGCCAAGGTCTGCTCTTCACAGTGATATCAGCACTGCTCTCCAAGCAGAGACTCTGGCTATGATGGGGATGCAGAATGGTGCACCCACACCCCTGGCCCTCAGAATACACTGTCTGGGAAGATATCAGAGCATACCACAGATTCCACCCTGTCCACAACCTCAGGTTGTTTTTGAAAGGAAACCAATGTACATAGGAAGACGACAAGCACACAGATCTTCTCTTGGAGCTGAGTGAGAATGAAACAGATCCTGGTAACAAAACAATCAGAACTGGGAAGTGAAACATGAACCACATCCTCCTGCTTGGCAAGGATTCAACATGTTCTTTGGGTGTAATTGAGCTTTTGTGCATCTGAATCTGCTAGAGCAGTAGAGCATGCAGGTAACAAACCTTCCAATGTTAATTAATACTTCTCAATTTATTAATATTATTCTCAATTACGATTTTGAAAAATATTTATTCAACTCATACCATAAGGCAGACTTTAAGAGCAAAACCCATTCAAGATAAGAGAACTATACTTTTTGGAATAAAGTCCTTGGTCCTGCTTTTGAATTTATGAGTTGATCAAAATTTTTCATACTACGCTGTGAATGTCAGTGTCCTGAGTCCTGCAGAGTGTGCACAGCTAGTCTATCCCAGAAATGGCAGACAGCAACGTCCTTGAGCAACGCATGACCACGTGTAGGACCACAGCAGCTCAGAATAATCCACCTCAGGGGAAACTGGGGCTCATACAGCAATCTCTTCTCTCCAACACCATGCCACTGCATGGGCACTGCCTTCCTTCCAATCCTCTTTATAGCAGCCTGTACCACACACTACCACCGCTCCCACCCCAGCTGTTTTCTCTCTCTCATTTCTTTGGTTCCATGACTCTGCACTCACTCTGTAGAGCAGCCCCAGAAGTTCCTTTCAGGAGAGGCAGTGGGAGCCCAGCTGGACATGCCAGGATGCAGCTTTAGCTGTGGGACTGAGGAAAACTTGTAATCTAACAGCTGAGGTTGACCCAGAGACTCTGACCATCCACCACAAATAAACAGCTGCTTTTGGCTCCCCAACAACTTCACCTGATACTACCAAACATCTCATCCCTCCTCTTCTCTCTACTTTTTACCAGAGAGAGCAAAAGACTAAAATCAGAAACTGTTCAGCAAAAACTGTTTACTTTTCTCTAATAATAATTAAGACTAATGCAGACTAAGAGGCCTTGACCAATATCTTGGACAAAAAAAAAGGCTCAGGAAACTTGCAAATAAATTAACTTTTCTCAATAAGGCTGTTTCTTAAACTTGTTTTGCTTTGGTTTGTTGTGTTTTTTTCCTCCATTACCATCTAATCTAAACTTTGTGTGTGTGTGAGTGTGAGTGTGCCAGTGTCTGTGTTTAGCAAGAATATTCCAGTTTATTTATCATGGGAATTAGCCATGGGGATCCAGGGTGTCTATACTCAAGTATCTGATATACTTGTGGCTGCTTTACAGTGACTTGATCAGGTTAACACCTTTGTGATCCTTGGGTCCATTTAATCTGTCAAAATTAATACCATATTTTGATTCCATACTGATTGTACATTTTTAAAAGTATGTCATTTATATGCAGATAATATAAAGTAGATAATCTACTAATCATTTTAAGTAGATAATTTGGCCTCACTTTATTCTACAGAGATAAGATCATTTTCTGGATAAAGTACATGATGTTTCTTCAGAGAAATTTCTCATGGAAAGATATGTATACAATTAAAGCTCAATCTGTGCTTTTCTGGATTCATCCCTAAATAAATGCAAATAATTAGACTTGATATCAGGAGATCTATTTCAATATAGGAAATTCAATTAGGAAGAAAAAAGGCCAGAAAACAACACTTTACTCCAAAACAATTCAGAAGAAGGAAAACTCTGTTGATGCAACACCTGTTCTCCTCAGCTCCCCTTAGTGTCTGATCTCAGCATACTGAGACATCTGTTATTTTTGTGTATGACTGGGGTCAGAGACAGAAATTGGCTTCCTCCATGTCCTGACACAACTGTGGAAAGAAAACTTCTAATACTGAGGTCAACTTCTCCTCACCCTGCAAAAGACAGAAACAAGTGGAAGGAATAACTGACAGATATAGTAAGAAATATATATATTAAAAAATCAGTTTAACACTTTAAAAAGGATACATTTACTTCTTTTTTCCACTGATTTAGGAGAATAAAATATGTAAACTCTATAGTGTCCACAAAAGAAATGGATTCCTTTAGTTTATTAATGTATCTTTGACTATGGCACTGGGAATAACTTTTCTATGGGTGTGTGGCAAAAGAGCACCAGGAAAACACAAAAGATGCAGTGAAAACCTGAAATTCAGGGAATTATCACAGCTTTTCTGACTTCACTGAGTAAGCTGGCTTGCTAAGCTACATCAACCTGATGCAAAGCTTTTCTGTGTCTTTGATTAACATGTGCATAATTGCCGTAGGAAGGGGACCAGGACACCAGATGGTTCATCACAGGTCCCGTTTATTGAAGAAAGCATTAAACACTTATACAGCAAATAATAAGCTTATGAATATTCTGTAAGCCAAGCAATCTATTGGTTAAACTATACCATGAACTCTTCCTCATTCCTTAGGGGTTACATCTCTCTTTTCTCATGTCTCTTTCACTGTTTGTTATCCTGCTACAGCTAGGCCCAAGGACACGCTATCTAGCAGGTGCACAACTTGGAATTAGCCACGGCTTTGTAATTTTCCAGTCTCTAGCAGCTAAATTCCCAACACATGATCAATCTTAAATAAGCACAACTCTCATACACTTGCTCTGTCTTTGAGAAAGTTATTTGATGGGGTAGATCTACAGAAAAAGTACTGCTTAGCACTTGACTCATAAATTTTCACTGACTCATGGCACTGCTCACCCAGACCTGCTCTCCTCAATCTCTCTGGGTGACCGCTGGAGGTTTGATGAAATATGAGATATCCCGTGTACCCTCAATCTCACTGAAGCTGTCAGCAGTTCAAGCAGTCTCTTTCCCACCCCCTACAATTTGTCTGCAGGTTTGTGTCAGAAAACAAAGCAAAATACATCACCACTGCAAAGGAAAAAAAAAAAAAAGAGAGAGAGAAAATTAAGACCACAAAAAAAAAACCCCAAAAACCCCAAAACCAAAAGCAAAATCAATCATGCTAAAGGCTCAGTGTATGTGGTTACCTTGTTATAAGTCTTAGCACCTTACATTTCAACAGCTCTTCACAGCAAGTCCCCTGTGAGCAACTTGTTACTTGAAAGCTCAGATGCAATTTTTTACATTCCTTTAGGCTGGGGCTCACTCTACAAGGGAAAGAGCTAAATTACACATTCACTTACTGGCCAGAAGCAATATACTTGAAGAAATGTATTCATCTTAGATCATCCATGGAATGAAAAATGGCTTACTGCAGAACTGTGTTACAGATATATGGTCCGATACACACTTCTTTCAGTCAACTCTTTTTCTCCTTTTTTTTTTTTTAATTCCTCTAAAAACTACTAGAAATAAATTTTTAAACATGTCTTTTATTCATTAAATAGTATAGAAGAAGAAAACTTACTGGTTAGCTATGAAAAATTGATTTTTAGAAATATTATATTTCATCACATTTTAAATGTTTCTTGAGTGACTTTTTCAGTTATTCCAGGACTTCATTATTTTTCTCTGTTCGTTAGAATGCAGTCTCCATTTCTGTGCTGCATTAGTTACATCAAAATGGTTGCAGTGTGACTTTGGGAAAGTCATTCTGATTAGTAGCAGATGAGTAGCAGTTGACTAAGATCCCTCCCTAACAGTGTTCAAAATCCTACTGAAATAAAGAGTATTAGAAATATAGAAATATTAGGGTTAGAAAAAAACATCTTTCAATTAAATCTTTACACTCATGCTTGCTTACCCTCTTTATCTCTAAGGATTTTTCCACTATTACACAGAAAAATGTCATTGATTCAACAATGGTTCTGTAAAAACAAAGTACTTAAAGGTGGATGGAAAACATTGAAAATTGCATTTAGCATATCGGTAATTGTTATTTGTCATCAAAACATTTCAATTTAGGCAGAAATAATGGGGAAAAGAAACCAGGATACTATCTAAGAGCTCTACCAAAACAATTATGTGTGTTTTGGTGAACAGCAACCTAATCACAAAATAATATCACATTGTACCTTCCTGGAAAATGTGCAGCACCTGGAAAGACTCTGAAGGGAAGTGGTAAATTATGTCTTGAAAAGGTCTTCACTGAGGAAGGGATGAAAGAAACAGGATTGTACTGCTTAAGGAAGGGGAGGACAGAAGAGAGTGGAACATAGCAGTGTTCCAGTATGCAGATCACTGATAATTAGAAATAATTAGAAATAATTATTATTTAATTGGAGATGTTGTTATTAGCTATTCCCACAAAAAAAGTGGAAAAGAAGATGAAGGAAAGAAGATAGAGGAAGTCACTCAAAAACCGAAATAATCAAATATCAGAGTAGCTTGCCTGGAGGGAGGCTTGGGAGAATCCACTGCTGGAGGCTTTAGGGATGGTTATAGAACTGTCACTGGGGCACAGGCAGACCTGAAACTCATCTGCAGGCTGGATGCTGCTGAGTTTCCATTACTTGCTGTGCTGTGATCTGTGTTAGAACAGGAGGAGAGCAGAATTTAAATGCTATGAAATTTCCCAGCTAAATGTCACTCAGTGTCTGCTTTGATTCTGGATTATTTGTGCTGAGGGAAAAGTTACTCTGTATTCTTTCAGGTTCTCTCTGGATAGTTTTGAAAACAGAAGATTAGTGGCCAAATTGCCAAAAGAGCAAATAATAAATTGTGAAAAATGGATACTCTGACAAATGTGCTTGGTTGCATGTGGATATGGGCATTGATACAAAGAGAAACCATTTATGAAAGTCTTCTGTGAGAAGAAATTAGCTGTTTATTGAAGACAACAGGTTGTAAATTGGTGAAACAAACAAGTCTTTAGGATTCCACTCATTGTTATAAACCATATGCAGTGTTTATCCAGCTCCACTGTAGGTTATAGAGGTAGGACCAGGTCCCCCAGTGATGCAAGCACTATTCAGCAGTTAATTACATTAGCTAAACACAGGTAAAGGTCACCGAAATTCCTCATTTCATCAGGATAATTTTGGACTGAGCTGTCTTTCCTCCTCCTAACCTGCTGGTTCTGTTAAAGACAAATCTGTCACTTCATGGATGTACAACATTCATTTCATCAAGTATTTACAGTGCTAAGGTCAGTTCTGGCTCACCAAGCCAGAGGAAAATGTATCATTTCCATACCTAGAGTCACAGTGAAGTGTGTCATTATTGGCTCCATTTTTCAGTCTTCTATAAGACTCATTTCTATTTCTTTTTATCAGCTCCTGTTTAGCTTGGTCTGAGATATTCTTCAGTCGGTCTGAGATATTCTTCAGTCTGCCATTACCTCAACTGTCCTCCCACAGAATGGTCATTCCTGAGCAGCTTTTTGTCTCTCTGTCTCTCTTTAACTTGGGTTGTTGGTAATTTATAAATGTGATAGCTGCTTTCAACAGAACTGAGCACTGGATGTAGCACAATGTGTTTTGGGGGACATCTACAGGCTGATTCCTGACACAGAAATTTAACAAAGATTTTCCAGAAAAGTCAAGGACATCTGAGTCCCACCTAGGTTATCTTCCTTTTTTGTTTTAATTAGTCAGTCTTGAAAAGTTATATTCTCACTCCAAAAATAAAAACAATAAATCCACGATTCCACATGATATATGCAATTACAAGAAACTGCTCATTGCTATCACAATAGCAGGAAAGCAATTCTTTGATCTCAGAGTACTAAATGATATGATGCTACACAATAGCTCATGTCTGAAGATTTTGGCAAAGCAAAAACAAAATGAAACAAAAAAAAAAAAAAAGAAAAAAGAAAACAAAAGGAAAAAACCAAACAAACAAAAAAAGAAAATGAAATACTCTTACTCCAAAGCAATTTGTGTTACACACTACTCAGATATCATAGCTGTAAGGTAAGCAATAGGTAAGTTTTTCACAATTTTTTCCTTTTATTAGTTTCCAAAACTCAAACTAGTGAGAAAAATGAAGGTCTGCCGGACATTAAAAGAATATGGGTAAATCTAGCTAAAAATTCAATTCCTCACACATAAAATTAATATCTTTCTTCTGAGTCTATGAAAATGTCATTAAGGCAGCAAAATTCAGGTCTTCAAGGAAGTGCAGGCATCCATTTCCTAGTGAGCCCAGGGATGCTGAGAAATAGAGTAGGCCTAGTTAGCCTGTTAGAAGATGCATATTGAAATGTATACACTATATCATACTCAATATTTGCATAAAAATATTTTGTTACAGAGTTACAGATGAGCTTGGAGGATTTCCACCTGAAAAAGTCCAGTGGCTTTCATATACGCTCCATGGCAGAAATCACCTCTCTGCCAGTATATCCTGGCTCACCTGTAGCACAACTTTGTTGGAAGAAGTGTACAGCTGTCATTATGAAGTGTTTAGTTTACATATTCTCCACTTCCCAAGCTGTCTGGTCACATTTTACTTCAGTCACCGCTGCTGAGAATTCCCTCAGTTGGGATAGGGGAAAAAGCAATTTCATAATTCAAGGTTCTCAGCCATACCTTCCTAGTAGTTGAGTATATAAGGAGCCTCAGTCCCAAAAAACCAGGAGTACATGAAGAAATATCCACTGAAATCATATTTTTGATCTGTGGCTCAGGGTTTGTTTGTTCAACTCTAGTTTACACTTAACACTCAACACTGTGTTTATAGAGGTGAAAGTTGCCTCATAGTGAAATTTTCACTAAAAGCCTAGTTTGTTGGGTTTCTAGTGGACAGAAGGAACCCAAACCTGATAGAGACCCAAAGACTTTTAATCAGGAGGCAAAGGCTGCATTCACAGCACCAAGGAGGTCAGTCCTATTCTCTCCTCTGACATCTCATACCCAGATTTCTGCAGGAGCTCAGCTGCATGAGTGCCAAGCAACCAGCACAAAAAAGGTTTGTGTGCTTTCAGCAGATATTCAGGACTGTGCTCCCAGTGCTTACACAGCTGAGCTATTGGCAGCATCTTATTACACATTTTCCAGCAGAGAAAATCTTTTCCAGACCACTGATTTCTTTTTCTTTGCATGTGCCAATGTGCTCAAGTGGCTCCACACTTGTTAGAAACAGTTTCCCATATGACACTGAAGGATTGAAGGATCTGGGGTTTAGGCTGGGAGCCCTTTGTGGAACACAGGCATCTACCTCCTGTGATGGGACTTCTTTAAATCACTGGCTAAACCCAAGGTCATTTCCCTTTTTCCCATCTCTGCTATGCCTGAACTATGATGAAGAGTGACCAAAGGGATAACTAGTGGAAGAAGTGAGGGGAAACTTTGAGGACAAGCCCCTGGCAGACTCTTGCGGTCTTTTCAGACCTCTGCAACAGAGGGCTTTTGAAACACAAATAATATGGTTCTCATTTGAGTCTATCCTGGAACTGCAAGAAAAATACAAATTAATTTTCAATTGGTAGTTAAAGACTCTAATAAACTGAGTTAAGGTGGTATATTTTGCACTTTTCCCTGAAACTCTGCAGAACATTTTTTTTTTAAAGGCAAAGTGGTAGTGTTATTTGATACAAAGCTCATCATAGAGGTTTCCAGCCATAATTTAGCTGTTTATTAACTTTCTTCTTGTAATTATTCACTTTCCTTTCTGTAATAACTAATTTTCAATTTGCTTTTATAACATTTCTTGTTGAAATACAACCAATCTATGTGAAAGTCAAAAACATTAAAAACATTTTCCTTGTGTCTGGAGCAAAAGGTAGGTTCAGTGGTGTGTTGGTGATATTCTTAGTAACTCCAAAAATATAATTCACAGTCCCAGACCAAACTTCAGAAAGTTGTTTCAGTAACGAAATTTTATCCATATGTTTAAATTCATTCTTAAACGTATGACAGATTACAATACCACCATTAAAGTGTGGGTTAGATTTTAATGCAACAACACTTTTTATGTTAAAAATGTTTATCTCTACCAGATGCTCACTTTCCAGACACATATATAATGAAGCTATTCCTCCCTCTCAAGGTTTTCAGTCAGCACACAATTCTCCTGAAGGTACTGAAAAGGTACTGAGATATTTACCTTTTGCAGAGGTAAATATCTCAATTGTTAAATGAAGCCATATTCGTTATTTGTTTTCCACAGAAAGTCACATCTCTCTGCAGGTCATGTAGTGACACAAGAGAAGCAAAGAGGTAAGTCAGCCAATATGAGAACTGTGATGCCATTTCCGAGCACCTGAATTCCCTGGCAATTGGTGACAGTGTCTGAAGAGCCATGCACAAGCTTGTAGATTTTCTACCTTTACAACCAAAAATTGTAATATTTTAAATGTGGATTTCTTCCTCTAAATCAGCTGATATGGGATTTAGGAAAGAACTTTTTTTATATGCCCACAAATACTTTACTACCTTGAGGACACCATAAAACCTGACATAATCTGCTGTGGTTCAGAGATTCAGAAGAGTGAATTGTTATATATTACATTTCAATATTAACATTTCAGCATCCATTAATGACAGTGTTTTCTAATAGCAGACATATTGCAGTTGTTGGAGGATAACTTGTCTTCTGAACATCACCTTGTTAAACTAAATGGGAGACCAGGTTGCCAAAATGCCCTAGCAAATCATGATATGCATCTATGGAAAGGGCCAGTGACAAAAACTCCTTGTAACAAAAGGGCACAATTCTGTCCTTTTGTTTGTTTGTTCAGGGTCATTCAAGTGCTAGTGAAATCAGCTCTGTTCCTGTTAGTTCTGTGTCTCACAGGAGAAGTATCTAACAGGCATCATCCCTTGGCATGGCTCTTTCTTCTCCTGCAACAAGTATGGAAACCCAGCACTGCACTATGGAAGAGAAGACATGACAGTGACAATACTCATGGGCACAGCTACCTTGTATTCTTCACAAAATACTCACTAAAATAGTCACAATCAAAAGCAAAGATCAGAAATCTACATCTTCAATCTTAAAGTCATACTAGGGCATAGTGTACTGTGCCTTTATAAATTGATTCCCTGAGGATGATCTCTTCACAGGGATGAAAGCTACCAGCTTTCAGGTTTTTTTCCAAGGGAAATATTTGCCTCTGTCAGGCCAAGTCAAGGCCTGACAGAGTGTCTCTTGTCCCTTATCTGCCTCTTTCAGCAGATACAAAAAAGCTTGAATGTCCATGAGATGCCTTATTTTCCAGAGAAGAGGGAAGGTTTTCAGGCACAGCACAACTATTTTCAAAAGGTCTTTTTTGGTCAGCCTCTTTATTTTAGTAAGGGATGTGTCATAATGCCATCCTGCGCATGCATGGCACAAGATAACACATAATGCAATCTGATAACACAGCCTGCATTTTTGCACAAAAGCCAAGGTTTCACTATCGCATCAGCACTGGCCACCAGCACCCTGATGGTCTAGCAGCTCTGTGTTATCTCCAGTACTGCACAGATTGCTTTCCTGGCCATCCTTCCAAGTGGGTGATATGAATTTCTGTCTACTACAAGACTTGCTGTTACCCTATCACCTCCTACATCTTTTCATCAGATGGAGACCTCACTCCACAAAATCCTTTCATCAGATGGAGACCTCACTCCACATCCCCATCCCACGAAATCTGTCTTTCTCAATTTCTGCTCTATTCTCTTCACTTGACTAACAAAGGCAATCCCTGTGTCCCAAAAAACATTTTTTACTTCACCTGTATGGCCTTGCCTTAGCAACCTTGAGGGAAATGCAGATTACAGCACTAGGTGTGCTTCCAAAGCAGGCACTATGACCAGATTAAAGATCACAGCAGGGAGTTATCAGCATTCAAGTGACCAGCACTCAGTTACACCAGCTGCAAAAAACTTGCATGAATCTCTTTGTAGCACAGGTCTTCTGATCAGTATGGAAAACTGGACACAAAGACATAGACCAGATTGTGTAAAACTCCTGGAGAAAGTTGTTCTACACCGCAAGTAAAAAGCCACAAGCAGGGAGGGCCAGGAGGAAAAGATGACTTCATGCAGAGACATCAACATTAAGGAATTATTCAAGAAGGGACAGGGAGGGGCTGCATCTATACAGTGAGGACTAAATCTATTGAATTAAACTCAGCTGCAACAAGGAATGCACTCAGGCCCAGGGACTCAGCTACTTTTAAGTTATTATTATATTAAGTTATTAAAATAATCCCTGAATATGTTTTGGCTTCCCAAACAGTCTTCTTTTCTCTCTCTTTTGCATGTTTTTGGAGTCTGAATGGGCCACTGTTGCCATCAATAGGCAGCTGTCCACTTAGATGAGAGATGTGGCAGAGTACAATAGTGACAATGATCCTAATCCACTCCAGGATTCAGTGACAGAAAATGGACATGGACAAATTTAGTCAGAGTGGTTGAGAAACCAATGGACTGTAGCTACAGCTCTTGCTGGGAGAGGCAAGCCAGGAAAGCTGTCACAGGCAGAAAGCCCAGCTGAACAGCAGCAGATTCATCCTGCTGCATCCAGCCCTGAGCTGCTCTCGCCGTCCTTCGAGGCTGAACAGCCTCTGTCAGGCCTCCCTCCCTTGGCTGAAGGCTCAGCAAGCTTATTCCAAATGATCTCCCGAAAACAGTATTTCCTGTGTGCCCAAGATTTGCCCCAGAAAGCTGTAACTCCATGCAGCACTACTACATTCACTTTCAAGGGATTCATGTATCAGCAGTGCACCACAGCGTGGGAACGACTTCGTGGATCATTAATCCTGCCTGGGGATAGGGAAGCGATGTAGGTGACCTTTTGAAATCTCTCCTATCCCTTTCTTCTGTGATAAATATGGATTCAGGATGCAAACTTTCCTGACTTTTTTTTTTTTAAGTCATTCCCCAATTTCTATACTTCACCAAAGAGAGAGAAAACATTTAAGGAGATAATCCAAGCCATGCTCATTTAATGCCTGAGAAAACAGATAGGTCTGCCAAGCTCTGTCAGGCTCTGAGACTGATCAAGGAAGCCAACTTTTAATTCCATGGGTGTCCCATGAGAATACTTGGCTAATATTTATATCTCTGCTCCAATTTGGGTGATTGCCCAACCTCCTCAGCTGAACTCATCCACTAACCCAATGTCAAGAGAAAGAGACAGCTGCTTCTCCCTTGTGAAAGCTGCATCACAGGGCATCCAGCTCAATTCCAAGTCTCAAGCAGTAGCCACCAAGAATAAAAGATATGTAAGTCTAACTGCTATTTGGGGTCAAGAGATTTGAGGTTTTGTTTTGCTGATGCTTGCTGGGACTTCCAGTGATGCTCAGAGTATTTATTTATACTTTTGTATCTAAGTTCTGAGACATGATCACTGAATATATAGAAATATGGATACTTTCTCTTTAAGGTGATAGGATTTCTCCTGGGTAGTATCATCAAGGTGCACTTTCTCAGACAAGATATGCAGTATCCAGTTGCTCCCAATACTATGGCTTCAGCTGTGCCACTACCAGCCTATGGGAGAAAAAACTCAATACAAGATTTTGACAGAAGGTTTCTTTCTGAGTCCCTCATTCATCCAACCATCTCCTATCTGTCTTCATTTTAAAGATAGGTTATGGATCGAAAAAAAGAGCATAAAAACTTTTGAACCTGCAAAAAAAAAAAAAATCTAACAAAACTCAAATTATTTTCAATTATCATTGACACAAAAGAGCTTATCCATATGGAGTTTAGCAAAAGTTATGTGTAAAATCAAAACATCATAATGACCATGGCCAGTAAGCAACTCTTCCAAACACCACAAAGTCAAAAACCTGCAACTCTTCTCTACATTGTTATTAACCAAAGCCAACTCAAAGAAGAGAAGGATGTTCTTTATTTGAGAGTATTATTTTAGGCCTCTCATAACTATGTCTTTAGGAAACTCTTTTAGAAAGCAGACCTGAGTATGTTTGCTTTTGCTCATCTTTAAGCAATAGACTCCTGATGTTCCAAATTCCCCCAGCTTTTCCAGATAAAGTTATTTTAACATACTAAATTGTTTAAAAGCAAGTGCTCCTTTTAAAGTCATATGATAACACAAGGAAAAGAATTGTCAAAGGTCCATCATTAAATATGAAATAATATGCTTCATAAGTCAAAGGCTCTGCAGGTAAATGAAAGGGAGTCCCATCTCTTTGTTCACCTACCAAAAAAACTACAATTGAGGAAGCATGATTTTCACACCCTTTCACTACTGATTTTTAAACATCAGTTTGACCACAAACTTTCCTGTCCTAATTATTAGACTAAAAATGCAGTAAATTCCAGAAGAAAGATTGCTTATACATCCAAGTTGGTGAATAACTTCCATATAAATTGATTGAATTTTTCCCAAGGTGGACACAACAACCTTAAACCACAGGCATAACTGAAACTGTAAACAGGCATTGCAAACACATTCCACATCCACCATGGATTTCTAGTCCAAAAATTCCATATCTTGTAATTCACTACTAAATGAGTGATGGACTCTCCACCTTTTACTTGAGAGGAAAATCCACTCATTTCTGGTAATTTCTTCTTTTTCAGCTCTGGGTCACAAGAATTTTGTCCACATCTGAAGGCCATCCCTGGCAGCTTCATTCATTAAGGCTTATGGAATTCTATTTCAAACCTCAGACCAAAACGTTTTTTCAAAGGTTTTTACAAATTCACAAATTTGAAGTAGAACAGAGGAAAACCATTTTGATTTTAAGAAAAACAAATCCTCTTACTCCCCTTTTGATGATTCCTTCTGCTCACAGTGTGAATAGCTAATTTCTTGCATCACCTTCTGTTAAACACTCCTACAAAAAAAATTTTGCATTTCAGGTGTGACTATGTTATTTCTCAGACTAAAGTCACACAAGCTGTTGTGTTGAGTACAGATTAATTCATTCCAGTCTCCAGACTTTACTTAATGGTCATTCCTGCTATTCTACTCCCATGATGCCAGCAAGATTTAACATTTTTTTGACCATTTTATGATCCAGATTGATAATGAGTTGGTTTTTATATCAGACATAAGTTAAGGAGCAGGAAATTCAGGCAGGTACAGAACTAACAGCTGGGAGTGAAAAGGAGATAAAACTAACATAAATCAGATATTTTCTTGAATCTAGTTAAGTTGTGCAAACAGGCTCTAAGTGCACTTGGCAAGTGGAAAAGCTGACCAGAAAAGTTTAAAAAGGAGATATCCTGGTTAGAGGTCAGATTTACATTTTGTTCAACTGCAATTTTAGCAGCACGAATGAAGCAAGAGGGAACTGGGACATGGAATGAGAGCTGTGACAGAGGATGGGAGCAAGGAGGCTGGAGGAAAGGGTTTCCTAGACCAGAGTCCCTGACATGATTGCTACAGAGCCTCATTGTTTGCAGGGATTCTTGCCTTGGTTGACCACCCCCAGCATCAGATACTCGGGAGCAGCACTGGGCTCTGTCCCTGGGCTCACAGCACGTGATCATACAAACCTCAGCACCACGGGAGCTGTTTGCAGCCTCCCTTGGGAGCACAGCCCCACCAGCCTGTCTCCCACCGAGCACCCACTGCCCTCCTGAGGAGGAGGAGGAGGCAGGCCACTCTCCCAGCCAGGACTGTCAACTGCCAAACACCTCTACAGGCTTGTGACGGTGTTCACAGGGATCTTATGTTGAGGGAAGAGACGAGGATTTGACTCCATGTTTCAGAAGGCTTGATTTATTATTTTATTATATATATTACATTAAAACTATACTAAAAGAATAGAAGAAGAGGTTTCATCCGAAGGCTAGCTAAGCTAAGAATAGAATAGGAAGGAATGATAACAAAGGTTTGTGACTTGGCCCTCTGTCTGAGCCAGCTGTGCTGTGATTGGCCTTTAATTACAAACAAACCAACATGAGACCAATCACAGATCCACCTGTTGCATTCCACAGCCACAGATAATCAATGTTTACATTTTGTTCCTGAGGCCTCCCAGCTTCTCATGAGGAAAAGTCCTAAGGAAAGTATTTTTCATAAAAAGATGTCTGTGACACAGGCTCTTCAGAGACTAACTTTGATAATTCAGGACTCAGTCCCCAGAAGGGTTAATAATGTCATACAGATTTATCACCTTCTGTCACAGATTAGCTATTTTCTCACTTTAAAGATGCCTGTCTCTCCCCTGTCAGTTGAGTTCCTGTGTCTGTACAGCTCTCCTACACATGGTGAGAAATTCAGTGTTGTGAATGGAGCTCCCTGTCCTGGCTAAGCTGGGGGCTGACTGTTCCTGCCAGTGCTTGCACAGCAGCCTGCTAGGGGGGAAGAGAACCTGGCTGACACTGGAAACACACCCCGACTGCCAGAACGGTCTAATCTGAAGAAAAGGTGTCATTCTTCCATAATGGCAGTATTCCCAAGCCATTAAAAGCTTTCTCAAAGTTCACAAAAGGCAGGCACATCTCACAGCACAGAAAAGTGTGTCTTGAAAGCCAGAGCAAAGGACGAGAAAGTGCTGAAGGAAGCAAATCTGTTCCTCTCTGCTCCTCTGCATTGCCAAGGACTCCAGACTAACCTTGATTAGTATTGCCTCTACTCTCTGTTTCTAATCCACATTATGGTAAATTATACAAGTAGATAAGAGCCAATAAAAGTGATATTTCTAGTAGTAAGAGCTGGATCTGCCTTACAAGCAGAAAGATGTGTTTCTTCCCCCTCTCAGGTGGTCAGAGTGTACATTGGGAGAGTCATAAGAGGCACTGGTGGTCATAGACTTGTTAGGAAATGTAAGCCTATTGAAATCCATCTTAATCCACAAAACCAAGATAGCACTACAAAGTACTCTGCCTAAGAAGGAGCTGGCCTTCCTACTTCTTTAATCCACGTAAGGCAGTGGCTTATAAGCTTCTAGGCATTAGTGCCAATGATCATTATTTCAAAATGTCAAGAATACTATTTAAAGTCTTAGTCCCTTTACCACCCTACCTCCCCTTGTTTTTCTTTTTCTTGCATTCTTGAGAGATTGAATGGGAATTTAAATCCGTTCCAGTTCACCCCCCACAGCCCCCATGATAGATTTCAGCTTCCCCAGAGCAATACATCAGCGTGCTGAGAACTGTCTGCTAGGCAGTTCCCTATTAGTATAGGCTACATTAATTCAGTAATGAATTAGTGGGGGAAGTGCAAGCAGGAATGAAGAAAAAGATACAACCAGATAGCAGGTTTTTAGAAAAAACATCAAAGTAATGCATTTAGTGTTGCTGCTTGGATAGCAACATTTGTTTTCTGAGTATTATTAAACTAGTTCATATGTCTCAGCTAAGACCTGGAAATAAAAGTCTTCTTTCAGCTATAAAAATGCAGAGTAAGGTTCAGAAGCCACTGTGTAATTAACTGGCATCCAGCCCAGAGAAGGGAAAAGCTCCATTCAGGTAGGCATTCATGTACTCATTTATAATTCCAGATTAGAAAACCCCCACTTTGTCATTTTATGTTGTCGTGAGAGTAAACTGCATTTTCTTTCAAGTGATTCCTCATTCCACTAAACCAATAGATGCTCTTCCAGGAAAATATTAGCAAGAGTAATCTGATTTATCTTCTGGATGAACAGAGTTCAAACACAAAAATACCACAGCCTTCACCCTGGTGTAAGAGTAGAGATCCATGGGCTTGCAGCACGGGAGGCAAAGGCACAAGGTGTGTCCCCTGAGGGAGGAATGCACCCAGAGGAGCCCGATAGGAGTGAGTGTGCATGGCACCAAACCCTGGCTGCAAAGCTCTTCGCTTCCTTCTCATGTGGATTTGAGGAAAGCAGTAAGGAGGAATTTACTTTCAAATACACTTTTTAGTGTATCCTTCCTTCAAAATAAATTTACCAGTCTATGTAAACAATCCTCATGGCCTCAAGCCCTAGGAAACATGTTTCCTTTCCCAAAAGTTCCCACATCTGCCGTTCTCCAAGCAGGCCATAGAAACTTGGCCAACTTCAGCCCTCTGGCAACTCCAGAAGAGTCTACTGGCAAGCCAAGATTCACCTGGTTTTTTTTTTATTTTACTTTTAATAACCTATGTATCCTAAATGATGCCCCTCTTTAAAGATCAACACCTTGTGTCCCAAACTGTTTCCTGATGCAACTGTCACACTTTTTTTGTTATTTTTTAGCAAGGACCAGCTCTGAGCTTCACAAATTATCCTTCTCTTTCTTGTCACGAGGAAAAAAAAAGTACCCCAATACAATTCCTAAGCAGAAATTACCATTTCATCTGAATTTTCAGGAATCAAAACTTCCAGAGTGCTAATGAGGACCTCACCTTCAAAACATTTTGCATTTTTTTGGAGTCCTTATGTAATCCATGTTAATTAACAATTATTTCTAACATTTCCTTACCATTATAAAAGATATTAGTTAACCTCGAACTGCCTTTTGCCAAACAAGGTGCAGCCAGCAATGTAGATAAGTAAAAAATAATATCACAAATAAGTAGGGAAACCTGGACAAAATGCACCACATTTCACTGCTTTACAGACAGTCAAGTTTACTGGCAGTAGTGTAGATGCTGAACTCTAAACTTAAAGCAGAATTAAATTGTGTTCTCCTTATTCTGTGCATACCCCACTGTCCTGTAAATTCAAGTGATTTCTGAAGGAAAGGAGATGTTATTCAACTGGCAGAAACTTATCCACAAAGCTCAAACTGTGAAAAAAGGCTCAACCACAGAGAAGAGTTAGAAAAAGTGCAATGAGTCTGTAACTCAGATGAATAATGTGCAAATTTGAAGAGAAGTGAAACATAATGGTGCTTTGCACTTTGAAAGCATTTCAAAATGCTTTAGAAGAACAAAAAATATTTCATATTCAGTTATACCAACTCAAACCATTCTGTAATTCTACAGTTCTATGATCTGAGTTCTCCACCAACCCAGAGCAGTTTGCATATCATCTTCAAGTTTGAGAGGAAACAATTTCTACTCTACCTGCCAGCTATGGCCCCTGTTCCTTTCATTAAACCAGATAAATGCTCCACTCGAGAGCTTGCTGTCTTCTCCATTCTTGCTCCCAACTAACTGAAAGCTGGTGAATGATCTCCTGATTTTAAGGAAGAGAAAGAAGAAGGACCCCAGAAAATACAGGCCTGTTAGTCTCACTTCAGTGCCTGGTAAAATTATGGAGGAGGTATTGAAAAACACCTGAACGGTGATGCAGTCATTGGTCCCAACCAGCATCCTGAGGAAAGTCCTGCTTATCAAACCTGATTTCCTTTCATGACAAGGTAGCCACTTACTGATGAAGGGAACCGAGTTGATGTAAGCTTTTCGATTTCAGTACTGTCTGTCATAAGACCCTTCCAGAAAAAATCTCCAGATCACAGCTGCATAAACACATCCTGCGATGGGGGTGCAATTGGCACACAGGTTGGGCACAAAGAGTTACAGTGAATGGGGTGATATCAGACTGAAGATGTCACTAAAGGGGTTCTGCAGGGCTCCATTCTCAGCCTAGTTCTCTGCAACATCTTCATAAATGGGATACTGAGCCAGTTTGCAGATGATACAACATGGGGAGGAGCTGCTGACTCCCTCAAAGAGATGGAGGCCTTTGCAGAGAGGCCTCAACAAATCACTAGACTGGGCAATGACCAACCAGGAAAATTCAACAAGGGACAGTGCCAGATTCTTCTCATGCGATGGGGCAACCCTGGATGTAGATACAGACTGGGGAATGAGATGCTGGAAAAGCAGTGCCGTGGAAAGGGACTGGGAGTCCTGGTCAACGCAAGTTGACCATGAGCCAGCAGTGCCCTGGCAGCCAGAAGGGCCAAGTGTGTCCTGGGGGCATCAGGCACAGCATCACCAGCCAGGCAAGGGAGGGGATTGTCCTGCTCTGCTCTGCTCTGGGGCAGCCTCACCTCGAGTGCTGGGGGCAGTTTTGGGCACCACAAAATAAGACATTGAACTACTAGAGAGCACCCAAACAAGGGCAACAAAGATGGTGAAAGGCCCTGAGGAGAAGCTGTATGGGGAGCATCTAAGGTCACTTGGTCTGTTCAACCTGGAGAAGAGTAAACTGAGGAGAGACCTCATTGCAATCTAGAGCTTCCTCCTGAGGGAGGAAGGAGGGACAGACACTGACCTCTTCCCTGTGGTGAGCAGTGACAGGGGATGAAGGGCCTGAAATTGTGTCAGGGGAGGTTTAGGATGGATTTTAGAAAAAGTTTCTTTTCCCAGTGTGTGGCTGGGCACTGGAACAGGCTCTCCAGGGAAGTGATCAGAGCACCAATCCTGACAGAGTTCAAGAAGTATTTGGACTCTTGAGCAGCTGGTGAGACTCTTGGGGATGGTGCTGTGCAGGACCAAGAGCAGGACTCAATGATCCTTGTTGGTGTTTTCCAATTCAGCTTATTAATCTGTGATGCTGTGATTCTGTGTACTGAGATCCCTGCATGGTGGCAGTGCAGGTTAGACTCATGAGGGTCAAGTGAGTAGAATTTATGCCAAGATAGAAGCAATAAATTACAACAAAGAAACACAAAGAATTATTTTTGCAGCCCGCAGTGTACATGCAGTAATAACACTGTGTGTGATAATTAATGAAAGATTTTTCTGCAGCTATTTAGAAGGGTACTCTAGATTCAATCTTGAAAGACCTGATGGATGGCCATTGGAATACATAAGGAAGAAATTATTTGTTTAATCATTTAACACAATAAATTAGGATTCCACATTATTTTGATTCCATGGGAAACATGGTTCATTGCATTTATATTTTCAAAACTATGCTTCAAAATGGCCAACTCTGTAGAGAACAACAGAACTTTTTGTTGCCAAACAAGGACATACATTCAAATCCCAGGTTTGGCAGGATTTAGATAATACTACCTGATATAGAAATGAATAACACTGGTTTATGCCACTGAAATATAATGAGCTCACAAAGGTAGCATTGATAGTTTTAAGTGTGACAAGTCTTTCCAGAGATCTCCATGCAACATAAACCTACACTCTGTATAAAGACAGAAATTACACAAATTGAAATGCAAAGAGGTTTCATCTTTCTATTTTATCTCATCAGCAACTTAGTTACTCAACATCAGCACCTCTAACCTGGAACACTCAGCACATACTTCTGCTCCCCTGTTGTAAGAAAACACAGCAATTTGCTTCATTGTAGTAAAGCACATCAGGGACTAAATGGAGAGAGCACTTGGAATTCTTCAGCTTCTAACAACTGAGCTGGTTAAGAATACCATAAACATTCATTTATTTGAAAATAAAGCCTGCATGATTTAGTGACCTTAGTACACACTGAAGGTTTCATAGATTCCATCTTAAAGGTGTATATGAAAGCAGAATATCAAACTCACCAAATGGGAACTTTCTCTTTTGATTGTCATTATAAGGCTTATTCTAAATAAATTTCTTACAAATTTCTTAAGGAATATCTTGATATAGTGCAAGATGCAGCATAGTGTGACTGTACTTATCTACTTATGCAGAACCCAGAAACTCAAGGAGATAATTAAACTGGATTAAGTACTAAAGATTCCTCTATGCAACAAATAGATACAAGGTAGCTCTTCAGTAAGTCACTATTTGATATGGACACACAAATTAATCTTAGGGAAGAGAACCCTATCAGCTGTCATTCCACTATGATAGGAACTTGAGTGACTTTTAACAGTGATAAAATTGTCCTGCCGGTGTAACTGCCCCTTTTCCCAACAAAAAATTTTAGAAATCAAGTGCTTTCTAAAGCACAGTCAGAACTTAATTCTGGGGGAAAAAATATTGCAAGGGAAGGATGGAAATTGCAATGTTATCACCACTCTGAAAGATTGGCCAAAAAATTACCACTCCATATATTGTCACTGTCCTAGCAATTGGATAGATATTTCTTGATCCTTCTACCTTGTCTCAGTCTTTATTTTAATATTTGCTACTTTAACTAGGATATAGTAACTTTTTATTCCATCATGTTGTGGCAAGATTTTCTGTTTATATGTATTTCTGTTTAGTGGTTTCTTCAGTACAGCAAAATTTTGCTGGGCTTTTTTATCCTATTCTCTTTTTTCCAAGTAGCAGGTAATATGACATCAAAGCCACACTGAAATCATTGAAAGCTTGTCACAGGTTACAATAAGTAAAAGAAGATCAGGATAGAGTTTGTAACTGTAAATTGTTCCAACCATCTAAGCTTCTCTGATCCATAGAGGAAACTTCACAAAAGGACACATTTAGGTGAGTCAATTTCCTTTACCTTTTTGAGACATGCAAGTGAAGTCATCTCGATTAGTTACTGAGATTCTTTCTATAAACTAAGACAGCAGGTTACACCTGCTTCTAGAACTGAATTAAAATAGCTGGAACTTGATTATTCATACTTCACATTTGAAAGCATGGGTGTTACTGGTGTGTGGTTAGGATTGCAATGAGAGTGTTCCTAGATTCATGCCTATAAGCCTAAGCACAGGCCAGTGGGATATTGCACAGATGTAGTTCAGGTTTGTTTTCTCTTTGTGCTGAGAGCTTCTCTGTGGTTGCAAAAAACAGATCAGGATGAGGCAGTAAAGAAAATTTCTTAATGACACAGTCAATAGTAATGTTCCAGCCTGAAATATTTCTTTAATGACCACACTCAGGGTAATATGGTCCTTATGTTCAAATTTAGAAACTGAGACATGAGCTTCAGTCATATAACACCAAGGGAATGGGAACATGGAATCACATTCTAACAAGTTTTCTTAATATATTTATCAAATGATGGTAAAGAAGAGTTAAAGTCTATTATGCAAGTTTAAAAAGCAGAAAACAGTACATACAAACACAGATCTGATTTCTTTCCCCTCACATTTGTGTCTGATTGTGTCCTCTCTTAGCCCAAAAACATTTGATAAGCTGAAAATGCAAACAGAGGTGTCTATTAGAGGGGTTAATTCATATCAGTTCATTAATGACAGGCTATGCCAAATTGAGCCTGTGTCAGTCCTTGCTGACTTTCTTGGCAATCTGATCTACCTGGACTTAGGTGAATATGATAGTTATTCATATTAATACCCATTGCATGAGGTATTAACAGATAAACCTTGAAAAATAGAAGCAACAAAAGCATTATGAAAGGCTGAAAACAGCTGTGGGTAGTGTTGAAAGGTGAAATATCAGCTTGAGAGAAGAAAAAGGAGCTATAACGGAGCCCTGTGAGGCTTGGTTTGGGGAGGAGTTTCATTACAGATTTTGTCACAGACAGTATCATACTTGTAGGGATTGCTGATGACACATAACAGAAAAGCAACACCAAAGGGAGATCAAAGCAATGTATAGGATAGATTGGTGATCACTGGCAAGAGAGGGACATAGGATAAAATGGGAGTGGGAATAGGATAAAATCCCAGGTACATGCGTTTGTACATAATGACGGGTAAGGACTTTAGGTATAAATTGGCACAGCCTCACAGTGTAAAATGAGAGGAGGTGAGCAATCATAAAATGGCTACATGTTCTGAAATGTTATAATTGAAACAGGACATGCAATGCAAAGAGCTTTTACCTCTCCCAGAGGCTGAGTCAATACCATTCCATAAGGTATGGATGGGATGAGAAGAGACATGTGGGGCAGCTGTGTCTGAAAGGAGGTTTGAATGTTGGAAAGTGCTGAATAGAAGGAATAAATAGATTTTTTCCAAGCTTGTGTAGAGCCTTTCTAAGGCACAAAGCCTGAGTCCTTTTCCAAATAACTATTTTCTACCTAGGAAACAGTTTTCTTTTGACAGTTAATCAGAGTAGATCATGTTTTACAGCATGGAGGTAGATGATGACTACTGTTCTCATTAATGCTTGTAGAGTTTACTGAAGATAGTTATCTGCTTGTTGTGAAAGAGTGCTGGGTCTCAAGAGGATTACAGGAAAAGGTAGGGGTAGGAAGTTAGAGCTGGCAAGATCTTCTGCTTATCAATTACTAGAAAGAAAGGGCAGAAAATCCAAACTATCTCTGGTGAAAGGAAGGGCAGACAAACTGTGTCAGTGGCTCCTCTCTGGTCTTTCTTAGTGATCTATGAAAGGACACTCAAAGGGCTGATTTTGAGATTACATTAAATTTAGCACATCCCTAGTTATTTGGTGTAAGGCCTTCAAAAAGGACAATTTTAACAAGAAGCAAGAAGTTTGATGCTGAGACATCTTAACCTTTTCAGTTGGGTTTCTCCCCCAATATTGCTTTGAGAGCAGATAGTTTGATTTTTTTCCACAAGCCCAAGAATAAGGGATTATACTGTTTATTTAGTTGCATTAGCAGGCAATATTAACTTGACACAGACACAGTTAGATCAGGACTAAGATCACTGTAACTTTTGTGTGTAAACTCCAAACTTAAAAAAAACCAATCTAAACACTGAGAATGTACAAGAGGTAGTTAATTTAGAAGCCCAACTTGTTAGGTTTGGATTTAACCACTGATTTAATTAAAAATTCAAATTCACTCTCAAAAGTTGAAATAAGGAGTTTTTTATACTTCCTGCTGCCGCCTTAGTGGCTGAAAAGACTCCAGCTTTGTTTCCATATGATGCAGTAGGAAGATTCTAAGCCAAACAAAAGGGCAGTGCTTCCTCTTGCTCATCAGTGGTAATCGTGATGACCATCCTCATGTGAGATCTGTATGGATCCCATAAATTCCCAACAGCACTGGGATTCTCAGCAGAGGCTGGGATAGCCTCTATGGGTGTCATTTTGTGTTTGCTCACTGACAGAGGCAGGGAGTGCAGCCACTGTTTCACAAGGGCTCAATTGCTTTGTGGATGACACAATGCTGGACAGTGCCAGCTGCCCATATAGTCCAGAAATGGGACATCCCACTTTCCTTGCCCATCAGAGGGAGAGCAGGTGAGGGTTTTGCAAACAATATTGTCCATCTGGGTCAACTCATAATCTGCCACTGTAGGCCTCATATTTGATCTTGGTTTAGGAGTTTGGAGGGAATTGGAAAACAGAAGCTGGATAACATTGCTCTGCTTCTAGTATTGACAAGAACATTTCTTTGCCTATTTGTGCTAAGCATTCACATCCAGCAACAACAAAAAAGGCAGTGAACACATATCCTATAGGAACATACCAAGAGGCTTGGAGAAAGATGCCTGCTGCCATCTGATTCAACAATACCTTTTAAAGCATAATAAACTTGGTTGTGGTTACTCTATTTTGTATACAAAAGGTTACAAAGATATTTTCTGTGTACAGAGCTGCCGTTCCTGCTCTGTGGCCAATCCACTCTGCTGAGAATGCTCTGCTGAGAATCTCTGGTAGAAAGAATGGATGGGTCACTGCTCTCACTGCCTTGGCATCCTCCCAATGACTTTGCAGTACTGATGAAGCCAGAAAAGCAGCACTCCTGGTTGAAGTGATTTACTTTTATTAGTTAAAAACTAATATAAAGTATGGAAGTAATGTGAAACCATCTTTACTGAATAAATTCCCAAAGGTTTAATAAATTTTTAATTGCCCTAAAGTTGCAGCCTCGTTCAGTGCAGCGTCAGTTCCCAACACAAGATGGCAGCTCCGCTTTCCTTCTGCTCAGCTGCTCCTCGGTGGAAGCTGTCCCGCTCACGCTGGCACTGCAGGGGCTACTGCAGTACAGGAATAAACCAAAGCCAGCCCTGAGAGTCTCACCATTATTCACTCCAAAAAGAGCATCTCGCACAGAACAGCATGGCTTGTGAGGAGCAGCAGTGTTTCATTCAATACTCCATTTATGTAATTCCAGCAAGGAGCAGTAACTGGTTTGAATTTGTGCTGGTTTTGACTGAGATAAAATTAATTTTCTTCACGGTAACTGGCACAGGGCTGTGATTTGGATTTGGGCATGATAACACAGAGGTGGGTTTTTACTGCTGAGCAGAGCTTACATAGAGCCAAGGCCCTTTTTGCTTTTGTCCAGCTATGCTGACAAAGTTGGGGTGTACATGGGAGACTGGGAGGAAAAACATCCAGAACAGGTGACCCAGACTGAGCAGAGGGAGACTCCAGACCATGGGGTATCATGCTCAATATATAAAGTGGGGCCAAAAAGAAGGAAGGGATGTGATGGGGTTTATCTTCCTAAGTCACTGTTATGTGTGATGAAGCCCGGCTCTCCTGGGGAAGCTGAACACCTGCCTACCTGTGGAAAGGAGTGAATAAATTCCTGCTTTTGCTTTTCTTTTGTGTGCAAATTTTGCTTTCCCAATTAAACTGTCTTTACTTCAATTCAAAGGTTTTCTAATTATTACCCTTCTGATTCTCTCTTCTGATCCTGTTGGTAGGGGAGTGAGTCGGTGGCTATGTGATACCTGGTTGCTTGCTTGGGTTAAACTTCAGCAGTGCTGCATGTTGCAGTTTTTGACGTTTGAAACTGCAAACTAAAAGGGGAAAAAAGCCAAAAACACTTCTTTCAGTTCAGATTACAGGACATTCACTTGCAAAGAACAACATGAAACCCTATGCTCAAACTTTTAGACTGTGTCTCCTACTACCCTGGCTGCACTGTCATTTAGACAAATGTAACGTTATTTACATTTCACATTTTTTTAGCTCACTAAATAAGTGCCTGTATTTCAGTCAAGGCAACAGAAAATTAGGTCTTTCTGTAATTCCAGCTTGCTAGAAAATAAATACTAGATTCTAGTATCTATTTGAACCCAGAATTGCATTAAGTAACCCTGTAAAGTCAGAAACTCTGAAGTAGCTATAACAATTAATGCTGTAACAACAAATTAATACTGTCCTGTCATAAAATATTCCAAATAGCCAACCCCGCTCTTTCATTTTGAAACATATGATGAGTCAATTTACACCGTACATCTTGTGCTCAGCTGAAACCCTTGTCTCCTTGAGCAGGTTGTGGGATGCCTCCTCATTCTGTGCTGAGCAGCCCCCAGCTGGTGTGAAGTGGATCCCTGCTCCATTGTCACCAGCTTGGCCTGTCCCATTTTCAGAAGAGCCTAGAAGAAATACTGAAGCACCTAAGGATCATATTTACAGTCCTCCCAGGTGCAGAGGAGAGATATTCTTCTTATGACACGGTCATGGCATAATGTAGGCTTAGCCCGATAAATATTTGTTCTAAATATATAAATCTCCTCTACAGTTCAGCAACCGGCAGCAGCAGCAAGAAGAGCAGAGAGCTGTCCCCCTTTCCCACGCAGATGTCCCCCAACATCCCGAGCTTCCCGCCAGCGGGAGGCCAGCAGGTGTCAGCAGGAGTCTGGGAATGGGACAGAAGCACACCGGCCCCAGGAGCGCCAGACAGAAATAAGAAATACTTGTTTACCGATTAATCAAAAAAAAACCCCACCCAACCAACAAAAAAAAAAAAAAAAAAAAAAAAAAAACAAAAACAAAAACAAAAAAAAAAAAAAAAGACAAAAAAAAAAAACAAAAAAAAAAAACAAACCAAACCCAACTCAAAGCCAAACCCCAAAGCAAAATAAAACGTAAAAACCCACGACTTTTTCAGTGGGTGGTGGTCTCAAAAGAGTTACCGGTCCCTTCCCTCAGGCTGACCCCGGCGGAGCAGCGCCTGTCGGGGCTGGAGCCGGAGCCGGAGCCGGACCGGAGCCGGACCGGAGCCGCGCCGGGCACTCGCACACCGCGCCCGGTCCCTCGCTGTCCCGCCCGGAGCACGGCCCGTCCCGCAGCACTGCTCCCTGCCGGGAGCTCACCGGGGACCTGCGGGGCTTGGGCGGAGCGCTGCGGGTCTGGGGCCGCCCGGAGCTGCCCTCCTGCCCCCAGAGCTGCCCCGCTGCCCCCAGAGCTGCCCGCCTGCCTCCCGAGCTGCCCGCCTGCCCCCAGAGCTGCCCGCCTGCCTCCCGAGCTGCCCCCAGAGCTGCCCGCCTGCCCCCCCGAGCTGCCCCGCTGCCCCCCGAGCTGCCCTCAGAGCTGCCCCGCTGCCCCCCGAGCTGCCCCGCTGCTCCCAGAGCTGCCCCGCTGCCCCCCGAGCTGCCCCCAGAGCTGCCCGCCTGCCCCCCGAGCTGCCCCGCTGCCCCCAGAGCTGCCCGCCTGCCCCCAGAGCTGCCCCGCTGCCCCCCGAGCTGCCCCGCTGCCCCGCTGCTCCCCGAGCTGCCCTCAGAGCTGCCCCGCTGCTCCCCGAGCTGCCCTCAGAGCTGCCCCGCTGCCCCGCTGCTCCCAGAGCTGCCCCGCTGCCCCCCGAGCTGCCCCCAGAGCTGCCTGCCTGCCCCCCGAGCTGCCCCCAGAGCTGCCTGCCTGCCCCCGAGCTGCCCCGCTGCCCCCAGAGCTGCCCGCCTGCCCCCCGAGCTGCCCCCGAGCTGCCCGCCTGCCCCCAGAGCTGCCCGCCTGCCCCCCGAGCTGCCCCCAGAGCTGCCCGCCTGCCCCCAGAGCTGCCCTGGGGCAGAGGGAGGCGCCGGCTGCGCTGCTCAACGCCAAAGTCGCTGCGACTCGTCTTTACCTCCCACTGAATGCACCTCTGTGCACCTCGTGGCAAATGTGACCTAATTAATTGAAAGTTACTTACTTTTCAATTAAGGTACAGATTAATTTACTTTCCATCTCTTGAAGAGTGCCTAGTAGCTGAAAAGCCTAAGGAAGATAGTTACCATAGAGAATTTACCATGGTAACTTGTCCTTTGGCAGCTTGTTTGTGTATTAAAGTCTTTATTTAAATATCAGCCTTCCTCGAAAAGCCCTGAAAAGTCTGGCTAGAGATACTTAGCAGTTACCTCACTTGAGGGTTAATTGTCCATCTCCTCTGCCCTCTTCACAACCCTCATTCCTACAAACACCTAATGGATCCCTTTTGTTCCAAACAAGAGAAAGGTCCCCTGGGGGCCTCAGCACCCTGGAGCACTGTTGCTATCCACCAGCAGCTGTGATGTACTATCAGGGTATCCGACAGGCGAAAATGCATTATATTATTTCCAGCAATGTTTCTTCCAAATTAAATGAGTCAGTGATAGAATGGCCTGAGTTGGAAGGGATGTTAAAGATCATCTATTTCCAACTCCCCTACCATAGGCAGGGAATATTCACTAGATCAGGTTGCTCAGAGCCCCATCCCACATGGTCTTGAACACCTCCAGGGATAGCGATTCCACAACTTCTCTGGACAAAGTGTGTCAGTGTCTCACCACTCTTAGAGTAAAAATTTCTTCCTAATATCCAATATAAATCTATCCTTTTTCAGTTTAAGGCCATTTCCCCTTGACCTATCACTAAATGTCCCTGCAAAAGGTCCCTCTCTGGCTTTCCTGTGGCCCCCTTCAGGCACTGGAAGGTGCTCTAAGGTCTCCCCAGAGCCTTCTCTTCAGCTGAACAGCCCCAGCTCTCCCAGCCTGTCTTCACAGGAGAGGTGTTCCAGCCTTTGGATCATCTTCATGACCCTCCTCTGGATTGGGTCAATGTCTTTCTTCTGTAAGGGAGCCCAGTTGTATACAATCCAGGTGAGGTTTAACAAGGGCAGAGTAGAAGGAGACAATCACCTCCTTTGATCTTCTGGTGCCTCTTGTGATACAGCCCAGGATACAATCCTTACTGAGTTTTTATTTACTTGATTTTTTTTTCTCTCTTCTATAAAGTGTGGCAATGCAACAGTATAGCCACTTTAAACAAAATTGGGAAATTTACTATTAAGCTGGATGTCCGGGAACTGAAATATGGTACTTTATGGACAGATATAGAGCTAATGTTACAACTTGAAAAAAAGGTGAGAAAAACAAAAGAACAGGAAAACTACTTTGGTAACAAAGTCTTGGGTTGCAAATAGAAACAAAAATGTTGGGGGTTTTAAAAATATTTTGATTTGTCATTTTCAGATACACTTTCTGCTGTAGGAGAGGGTAGTATAATAACATCTTCCTGCAGCTCTTCAAGAAGTGTGAGAAGGACTAGAGTACAAGCTGTGTCACATCACTTTTCCTTAGATTTTCCAGGGTGTTGGTGAGCCAGTCAGGGTTTGTGTGCATCCTGTAATCAGGACAGTGAAAGCTGTACCACAGCTTGTATCAATGGGAAGTTCTGTCTTGCACCAACCCATAATTATTGACAGTCTGTGCATGCATATTTTTTCTCTCATTCCTAGGTTTACAGAACCATTTTTCATTACCAAATAGTAAAAATCTAATACCTATAGAATTTAGTGGCTCTGATTGAAGTTCCAAGTGCATAATGACTTTCATTGACAGACAGAGCCTTGATGAAAAAGAATTCCTTGTGGAAGCAACATAAACAACATAAAGTAAAGGAAGATTCTTGAGAAAACAGTGCACATTGTTTTTATTGAAAGGTATGTATCAGGGTGTGTGACCCTTTTTCTGAGATAGCTATATGAAGTGTAAAGTAATACTGATTTCAAATTTCTTTTTAATGTTAGGGGAGTTGAAGGCTCTGTAGATAGCAACCTTACAAACTGGAAACAACCTGCTCCTTCTGGACAACACTGAGCAGCCAGAATGGCAAAGTGCAGGTGCCTGGCCACAAACTGAAAATACCCACTGACCTCAGGGGGAGTTGCACATTCCAGAAGAGTCTTGGGAACAACCCTGGGACATCACATCGGCTGCAGCCAGCTTTGGTGGCAGTTTGGCATGTCCACCCCAACAGAGTCCTCCTGCATCCACTGTGTTTGAGTTTCCCTGAATGCTAAGATGGTGTGGCTTGTCACCACTCTAAGCAGAGAGAAGCTGTGTGCTCACAAAGCAGCTGAGAATGAAGGAGAGGGCTCAGGGCTGCCCACATAATGCATCTCCCAGCACACACCAGTAGCCCAGCACCAGCAGAGCCTGATGCTTGCCCACATTCCCTTCCAATGAGCAGCAGAAGGGAAGAAACTACATACAAGGATAGCTGCAACTTCACCTGGGAAAGGTGCTAGCCCAAATGCAGGCCCAAAATCCAGGAGAGAAAAATGTCCTTCTCCTTCCTGCAAACACCTACTGCCAGAGTGTTCCTTCCCCAGAAAATTTCTGTGACTGCTCTACAAACAGAGGAAACAGCTGCAAGACTTAGTTGAATATGTCTGAAACATTTTTTGCTCTCTCTGCTTGGAAACAGCTGGGTCAGGTTTCCTGGTAGTTCCCTATTAAAGCATCTAAAAGAAATATCCTGCTGAACAGCAGGACTTACAGTACAGGAAGTTGTCACTGGAAATGCTGAGTAATTGTACACAAATGTGCTAGTAATACTCCCTTTAAAGGTAGGTGATCATCTTTGATCCAAGTTTAAAGAAATACTTCAAAAATAATTACTCCTTGATTTGTTTGACAAGCCAGGTTCAAAATTGAGTTTCCCTGACAACATCTGAAAACATTAAACTAAAACATTTAGGAAAGAAAATAAAGGGGAATGGAAAATTACTCCCAAAAGTTAGTTAAAAGGATATGCAGAGAGAAGGACAAACAAGAATGGGCAAACAGCCATGCATCAATAACCTCAAAGATCAAATATTTCTTCTTTCTAAGTTTTACAGGAAACAAAAGACTGAAGCTGGTAGTTGCTGCTACTGCTTTATCATCTAGTTGATTTATTTGCTGCAGTAAGCAATATGTTGCAAAAACTATTTTGGCTGCTTCTAAGAGACAAACCAGGCAGAAGACTGCACTGTTTTCCTTAAGCATGTCTGGCCAAGGCAGCCTTGCACAAGCTGGACTAAGTTGCCATCTGCAGAGGTGACTGCTGGCACCTCTTGTTAAAAGAAAACCCCCACTGTGTCTATGTGTGGGGACGATGGGCAGCCATTTGTGAGACAACAAAGCTAAGGATCAGAGAACACAGTGAGGGTCCCTAGGGTCCCACCTGTGCCTCAGCACAGCCTCCTGCTCACCTCTCTTGCCCTGCACAGAGCCGTGTGTGACATTGCAGGGCGCGAGTCGTGCCCAGCCTGCAGCACGAGCTCTGGCACCCGACCACGGCTCCCTGCAGCCACAGAGCTCCTGACAGGCAACACCCCAATGGAGCCACTCCTGAGCCCACCAGCGCGGGGTGAAAAGCTTGGCAACACCATTTGCACGGTGGCTCTGTTTGCAGTGTGGCGTTCCTGAGGTTTTCATTTCTATTAAATATAAACCACAAATGTGTTATCTTTACCTGAGTTCTAATCAGCAGGCTGGCATAGTTTGCTAGCTGAAATATTTCTGGGCATTCACAGAGCAATAGCTGATTCAGAGCTTTCAGAAATGCTTCTGTACTTCCCAAAAGTGAAGGAACTCAGAAGAAAATGAGCAGACCCCTCTTCGACCTCCTGTTCAAATGATAGGAATTAGTTATTTCTGCACAGAATCACATTCTTTATATAGAATAAACCACTAGACCTTCTGGGCTATTGGATCCACACCAAGGGAATACTATAATAGAACAGTGGTACTATCCTTACATGTCCTCCATATACCAATAATGATTACCTGGAAAGTCAGCATGGGGAGAATGTGACTTGTTTAAGAAACAGACAGCTGTGGCATCCAAAATGATTTGCGTCTGTGTACTTCAGTGCTCAACTCTCCTAACTGAAAAAAATAAACAAAAGCCTGAAATTGCAATGAAGTACCAGGTATTTATTGAGCCATTTATTGTGTTTCCAGCCTGTTTGTCTCTAGATTGATTTAAGAGCTTCTCTTCACCTTTTTAAAATTAAACTTGTTTTCTAGCCTCATTTCACATTAAGAGTGATTTTAGAGTGATCTGGCACATTTGCTGCCCCTTTCCTCAGGGAACTGTGAATGTACTTAATGTGAACTAAATTATACCACCCCCCTCGGCCACAGGAGTCTCTTCCTGTCCATAGGGCATCCTCCAGTAGGCTGGCTGGGGGCTGACAACATCAATTGTCAGATTTCAGGTGAAATGTCCCCTCTGTAACTGCTACCACTGCTAGACGATCAAATTCAGGAAAGCATAATGAAAACTGCCATAGCAAAGGAACAAGTGGCTCTCTTTTCACATGAATGGTCCAGTGTTATTGATGATGCTCAAGGGGGACACCTAATACCTCCTGTTCAATAGTGTATGGCTGTGACACTTTACTGTCATGCTCTTTTTGATTATGTTTAGCAGGAGCCAGTAGGAAGAAATGAGTGCTGCACAAGGTGCGAGATCCTCATTGATCATAGTGTGAACCTCCCTTCTAGAAAAGTTCCTGTTTCTGTACATGCCCTTCCTCTGTGCAAATTAGAGGAAGGAGAGCAAATCTGATCGTAGCAAAGTAAGATCAGTCTTAGCTATGGGAGGGAAATGTCTGTGGCTAAGAAGCTATTCAGGTAATACCAGCTAGGATTTGAACTTTGATGTGAAATTCCCTCAGTCTTCAATCCTGTAGCCTCAATATGATTTCAAGATGCCAGGACTAGAAAGGTGTAGCTGCATTTGGGGTGCTGGGTTGTGTGCCACTGGCACAGAGCAGCAGACTGCTCCAGCCATTGCCTCAGCCTTGGACAGAGGGAGAGCAGCAGCAAATTACCATTGAGGCGTCACGTCTGTGCCCACTGCTGCCCAGGCTCCAGTTTCAGGAACATGACTTGATCTGAAGCCATCCTCTGCCTTCAGCAAAATAAACATCAAGTGCCTTTCCTAGGAAGAAGCAGTTTTCCATTTTTGTACCAGCCCTGGGTGATTCCTTGTTGGCAAAGTTCTGCCCTTACTTGCAAGCCAATATGGCCTGAGACTGTTCTGCCAAACTGATCATGCTTCCTTGACCTGTGACTTTTAAACTTTAAAGGCTGCTCTGAGCTGCTTAGAGAAGCAGTTTAGGTAAGCAGGGGCTGTATGAGGAATGTATGGAATAGTAATTATAGTAATAGTATAATAGAATATATGTTTTTGTAAATGTAGTACTATATGAACAGTTGTTTGCTGAGGAAGGTGACAAAACTTATTCTTGCCTTTGTGCAACTTTATGTCAGAGAATGGCCCCAGTAAAGACTGCTGCTTCCCACATACCATTACTACAAGGCAATTACCATTACGAGGCTTCCTTGTACCCAGAAAATTATTTTTATCACTGACCATCTTTATGCAATCATTAAAAAAACCCCAAAAAACAAACAAACCATTTTACTCTTTCCAAAATAAGAACAAGGTCTCCAATCTGGTTTTTATTTTTCTCCACCACTATGGAGAAAAGCAGAGGTTTGTAGTACTTCTGAAAACATTTGGTGTAGGTAAGATGTGCAGTTCTGCTTTGTCCTGGTTGAATCTTCCTAATTACACTTACCTGCGTGTTCATTGATGTCATCTGGCTCCTAAATAAGCATATAAGATTAACTGAGGACAATCTTGTATCCATTAGGCTGGAAGACAAGGTTTTAGTAAGAGAAAGTGTTCTTTCTGAGAAAGAACACTTGCATTGCTTGAGGAGCCTTTTGTGTGTCCTTCACCAGTAAACAGTGAGAAAGAGCCATGGAAGGAGAGGGAATGATAACAAGGCAGCTGACACCAGCCATGGCTTTCACAGCCTGCAGCAGCTGACATCCAGACAGCCTTCATTTCCCACAGAGCTTCACTCAAGTTTTGATAGACTTGAGGAGAAAAAAAGGGAATTACAGAATATGGCCATAGGAAGAAGACAGGGTCTAGTGGCAGACATTCCTTTCTTAACCTTTTGGGGACCCCCAAGAAGAATCTATCAGATTTTAGTACACTTCTCAAGGCCTTACTGTTTTTCTGTGGTCTGCAGAGAGGTCTAAGAACCAGGGATCAGTTCCTGCCCAGCATCTATTACCAACAGGGGACCATCCATCACTGACTCCAAAATTATTTCCATTCCTAGTCATGACCTGAATCCATGTTGTCAATGATCCAGTGCTACCTTCAATTAGAGAAACTTGTAAAAATCTTAGCATTTTGTTTGTGATTGCTGGGGAATGAGAGGTTTGACAGCCCATGGCAGTGCTAGGTGGCATTTCTTCAGGACTGGCCATGCTATGATGCCTTGGCCACAGGAACAGGAAAGCTCTCCCTGAGTGATCTGCTTCTTATTTTAATCAAATCGGGCAGCAGTTTTCCATGATCCTCACATTAGTTAAGAGATCATGGAACAGCATCACAAGGTTTGGGTCAAGATGCCATTACGATAGTCTTTCAACATATCACATCACACACAGTCATTCTTTTTTTTTTTTTTTTTTTTTTTTTTTTGTGCATTTGGAAGACTTCAAAAGAGTTTCTTTTTATAATAAAATGCAGTTAATAGTTGTGTTGATATTTAATATTTGAAATCCAGTTTAAAGTGTTTGATTGGAAATTTTAAGCCTAAGGCTCTATTTAAATAAAACAAAAGCAAAATCCCCTCATCTTTGATGCTGACTGTTTATCAACTTTTTATGCCATCAGCTGTATTCAAAGGAATATTGCAGAACAGCCACTGTATCAAATGGAAATACCAGGGAATAAAGATGGAGCCAGTGAGTTGCAATAAAACAAAAATCAAGATAAAGCATGACCATAGCAATTTGTAAAATCCAAATTAACAATTACAGCACTCATACACAGAATATTATTAAGTTTAAATTACTCTAAAACTTTTTTAGGTTTGGTGAAACACCAACCTTTCCAGCCAGTGAGAAAAAAAATTCAAAAGCAATCATAGTCCACAGAATTACTGTGAAGCCTAATTTCAGTGTAAAAACTACTTGAGTTCACAGAAGTCTAGCCCAAGATGAGATGAAGAATTCCAGAGAATTGTGTGGAAATTAAGTTCTCCAACATGTTATTATAGAAACACATAAATAGGTTATTTCCAGAATTTCTGGGAAAATACAGAACTGCTGAAGTCTCAGACCCTGGAAACTGCTGACTGAAGGTGTTGCAATTCTCATCAGATTTATTTTGGGAAGACAAAGTCTGGTAATGACAGTCAGGATGAGGATAGGAGGCCTGACAAGGACTGCAATAACTTAGTTCAGCAGCTGGCTGTGCTCACAAAGTACATGTGTTTGAGACAATAAGTAACTTTCTTTTTTAGATGTAGCAAAAAATAGTCTCCTGCTTTCCTTCCAAATGAAAAACCAGTGAAGGAATCAGAGCATTTAATTAACTAAGAAATCCAACAAAAGTTCTTTTATTTTCTTTCATTGCAGAAGTAAGGCTTACAATGTGAGGTTACATTTAACATTACATACAGTAAATTATTAAATAAAACTAAAAAATGAACTGTAATATTTTCCATTTTCAAACTTTGAAAGGGAAAAGTCTTAAATTTTTGCAATCTTTTTTCTGTTTTTCCTTGCAAGCTATTTGGGTTTGCAGAAGAAGAAGGTGCAGGTGAAAGATCTTATGTGGCAACAAGAGATGAAATTCTGAAAATTCCCAATATTTTGTCAGAACTTTGTGGAGACTAAACTCTTTTCAAGAAAATTTTGGATTTTCTATAACTTTATATTTCAATAAAGAAGGTGGTCCATAGAAAATTTTCTAGTAAACTGCAATATGTTTTCTGGCATGCAAGACACTGCATTTGTGGCAGTACAGTATTAGGGGTACTACTTTACAAAAATAAAAATAAGCTGTGCTTTTGTAGACCTGCTCCCCTCCTGCCCCAGGCATCTCTCTCCACCCAGGAACTTTGTCCTCCTTCCACAGAAACTTCTCCTCATTCAGTGCACAGGGACAAAAATGTTTTACAACAAGCCATTATTCTTTTTATCTGAGGTTTGTTATCACACACTACCCTGAGAACATCAACAATAAAAAAATGTCGATAGCAGTTGTATGTACTGATACTGGTCAGCTGTCACAAAGCATTCAGCAGCAGGAGATTCACCTTTCCCATCATTCAGATAAGAACTATTGATTGTAAGAGCTCTTATTAATGTGCAATGTAAATTTAATACAGCTCAAATACAGCTAGTGGATAGTTAGTAAGAGTTATCAAACACTATTTGCGACTATTCTAGCAATCTTTTCAGGTGAGTTCAACAGTCCACCCATATTTAAAAAGGAGAAGCTTTATCAGTGCCTCTTTCCTCTTGACAGCCCCTTTTACAAAAGCCATGGAGGGAGGTGGTTAAGTGGTTTCATGTGCAGAGGAACGAGCGTCTTCTGGGGCGTCACGCAGCACAGAGCGCTGACCCAGGGCGGTTTCGGGTTTCCCAACAGAGCCGTGCTGGGAAGGCACTGCTGCTAAGTGACCGCGCCAGTCAGAGCAGAGCTGAGGCTTTCATGCTATACTAAACCCAGACCAGGCCCTGGCAGCATGACCTCATTAACCTCATGACTCTTGATCTCTCAATTATGTCCAAGTCTCCACTCACTGAAGAATTTGGGACAAGTCTGGCTTCAACACTAATTTATTTATTTCCATAAATGATCTATTTACATTGGCTTGGAGGTCAGCATCTTTTTTTTTAAAGACAGTCACACTTAGAAGAGATTATCTATATTTTTGAGATGCCTTAATGGTCTAATAAAACAGATGTGGGACAGACGGTATTGGGGAAGGAAATTTAACCTGGGAATTCTTTTACCATCCAGAATTTCAGCAAGAAAACCAAAATGTATGTGTTTGAAGTGACACTTGAGATTTATTGCAGTCATGCAATTATATGAACTAGTCCTGCCTAAGCAATGAAAATTCCCTTGTTCAGAAAGCAGCTGAAATATAGAAAAGAGCTAAGCTGTAGGAAGATATCAAACAGGAGCATAGACAATAACAGTGTGCAAACAGAGGGAGATGATAGCTCTGTGCTTACAGAAGTTACACACATTACTTATAAACAGCAGAACATTTCCCTCTGATCCCGTAGGAAGGCTCTGGATCAATGCTGGTATCTTAAGCCTGTTACTATTTCTTCTGCAACCCTTGGTGTCATGTCAAAGTTAAAACAGTCACAAAGACCTTTGCTTCTTATTCTGTCCTAGTCTCACACTGGATGCAAAACGTTAAACACAAAGTCAGTGTGAATTTAGCAGAGAAGCCTTCTGGCGATTGCTTCAGAGCTTCATATGCTTCTTACAAATTCTCTCCAAGGGAAGCTACTGCATTTTAATTTACAGAAGTACCTGAGCAACCTTGGATCAAGAGATTTATTTTGATTAAAGATTTTGCCCAGAGAGGTTATGGAGTCTCCCTCACTGGAAATATTCAAGAACCTTCTGGATGCAATCCTGTGCCATGTACTCCAGGATGACCCTGCTTGAGCAGGGATGTTGGACCAGATGACCCACTGTGGTCCCTTCCAACCTGACACATTTTGTTATTCTGTGATTCTGATTCTGTGATTAAAGTCCTTCTAGATTTAGGCATGCATATATAAATGTTCAATGGCAAATTGAAAATCAGGATTTTTCATGACAGTAAAGACTGACAACTTTTTGTTAGAATGGAGTGGGTAGGAGTTAATTCACATTAACCTATGAAGATATTTCTAAAACTAAGTGGCGATACATTGATGTTTCTCTGATTTTCAGTGTCACTGAGGTACTTTTAAAACTGCTGCCAACTGTTATTCTTAAAAACATTACAGTTAGCAGTTGCCAAATGAGCAGGAGGAGCATTTTCCTAAAATTTATATAGTAAGATGTATCACATGTTTCACAGGGAAAATCCATCCAACAGTCAAAGAAACACTGATCACGTATTCAGATTTATTTGGGTGATTACACAGCGAGTGTTTACCTTTGTGTAAGTATGTGGTATGTGCATTCATCACTGTCATCATTAACTCTGCACTCCAGCCTGGGCAGCCGGAATCTTGAATTCCATTCCACGTCCTTCATCATCTGGTTTGTCCACACTTGTGCATATCTTCCAGTTCCAATAACAAGAGATTTTCTGTAGCTCAATTAAATTGTTTTTTTTTCTTCATTTGATGGACCACCACCCTTTATTGGACCAGATGAAATCACTTATCTTGCCAGTGCACCCACTAGTGTCATTGCAATTCCCTGTGTAATAAGCCTTAATCAGCAGCAGTAGATGTTAGAATCTGATTCTTTCAGATTTCCCTAGATTTGAACGGCTTTCTGTACTAAAACATTAAATATGCTTAAAGTAAGACATCCAGTGTCGTTTTCATGTAGGGGGAAAAAAATTAAAATAAGAGAACTACAGCACTTTGATTAGTGTCTAATACTGCAACTTCCAAAAATGTATAATTCCATAGATGGGCTATAGTCTCTGGTCTGTGTTTAATAAATGTCAAGGAACCAACCTGATCTAGAGCCAACTGCACAAATATGGAAGATGGAATGGTTTAGTACAAAAATTTACTGAAGATTAGATAAAGTTAGATAAAACTATGCTCAGTCATAGAAATCAAATGTTCCCTTAGACATTCTTCTGCATTGACAACCTACTTTATTTACTACCAAGGATTATTCCCATAAACATTCCAGGATCACAAATTCTCACGATTAAACAACATAAGAATGTCTTCCTCCCTTTGAGTTGCTGCAGAGCCCTTCTCTGGGTATCTGACTCTTCCCATGACACTCTTCAAAGACCTTCATTGCCTGGCACCCTGGACTCTGCTCTGGGTGCTGTGGGCAGGCAGTCTCCTGGAGCACTGCTAGCTTCCTGGCCTTTCAATGGATCCAGTCTCACTGGCACAGCACAGGAATCATGAGCAGCCCCAGTGGGAGGAGCTGCTCAGGGAGCCAGAGCATGGTGCACTCCATGGGAGTGCTGAATGCTCCATGGGAATATTGTGCACTCCATGGGAACATTTTATACTCCATGGGAACATTTTACACTCCTTGGGAGCATTGTACGCTCCGTGGGAGCACTGTGCGCTCCATGGGAACATTGTCCACTCCATAGGAGCACTCTGCACTCCATGGGAACACTGTACACTCCATAGGAGCATTGTGCACTCCATGGGAACATTGTACATGCCAGGGAACATTGTACATTCCATGGGAACATTTTACACCCCATGGGAACACTGTACAATCTATGGGAACATTGTATATTCCATGGGAACACTGTAAACTCCATGAGAGCACTGTGCTATCCATGGAAGCACTGTGCACTCCATGGGAACACTGTACAGTCTATGGGAACATTGTACACTCCATGGGAATATTGTACACTCCATGGGAACTTTGTAGACTCCATGGGAACATTGTAGACTCCATGGGAACACTGTGCACTCCATGGGAACACTGTACAATCTATGGGAACATTGTACATTCCATGGGAACACTGTACATTCCATGGCAGCACTATGCACTCCATGGGGGCACTGGGCACTACAGGGCAGCACTGTGCAATCCATGGGAACATTGTACGCTCCATGGGGGCACTGGGCACTCCAGGGGGAGTGGTGGATGGGCAGGAGCTGCCCCAAGGCTTCATCACAGCAAGGCGTCCCCCATGGAATCTCAGGAGAAAGTACCCTTGATGTACCTCATAACAACTACCTCCTAAACAATGACAATGAGAAATGTTCTTCCAGCCCCCAACTCTTTTAATTGCACTTTTAATGTACACACAGCAGATCTACTTCTTGGGAAGGATTCTTCCTAGGCTGCAAATTATGTGGAAAACTGTATCCTTGGGGCTTGTGTAAACTGTATCCTTTTTATTATTCAGCTCTCAAAATAGGAGAGGCCTTAGGTAAGTACATACCCCTGCTCACTACTTTTTCTCATACCAGCCTTTGCCTGTGGATTCCACTCTCTGAAATGCTTCTCATGTGATTCCCATGGGTTTCAAAGGTATGATGAGAAGATTTTATCTTTATTATCTTTTCTACCATTCAAAACCTGCCAATCACTTTCTCCTTCTTTCCTGAGTAAACCTGGAATTTTATAAATCATTATCTGAAGAGAAATACCAAGAGGGAAATAAAGACCGCTATTGATACACTGCAGTAATTTCAACAACAACAAAAAATTATTGGTAATTATATGGCTAAGAAAAGAGCAAAAATAGGTTACTTTCAACTGATTTAAAATTCTGATACTGTTATTATATTGGGAAACCTGTTAAGCCCTCAGGGACAGATCCATTGACCTCTCCCACAGAGAAAAAAGAAAAATGCAATTGGCCCAAAATTACTATATCCAGTCAAGTGATGTGAGTACCATAGTAGTCTTCAAATGTAAACATGTGTTTCTTCTTTATTTTAAGATAATAGGTAGAAAAGCTAAGAAAGCAGTTGGTGATAATACTGATTCTGTTAGTGTTCACTGAAATTCCAAGCCTGCAAATCTCCTGGGAAATACAAGACTGGATTAATTCAGCAGTGACTAGTGATGTAGGAAAACAGCTAGGAAGGTCCAGGTCACCAGTCCAGTGAGAGCTACAATCAGGTTACCTTCCTGAGAAGGAAAACACTTCAAGCTGACCAGTCACATATTTTCAAATATCAAAAACCACACTTGAAAATTCACCACCTTCTCAAATTTTCTGTGCTGAAATGGCTGACACCATTGTGAGGGATATTGTCTTGGCTCAGTCACGTGAAGGGGATGAGGAAGTTGATTTTTCCCTCAAAATCACTGTTAGAACACTGACCTGTATTTTGTGTCACTAAGTCATTCACTGCATTAACAGGCATAGCTGTCTCTGTGCTGAAGCATGAGCTAGCCACACAATTAGAAGATCAAGTTGATAACAAAAATTAATAGATACTTGTCACTGCTTCCCAGAACAGCTCATTCTAGTTTGGGTGCTGCTACTAGGAATTAGATGTCCTTGTATCCAAGAGGAATGCATCGTTTGCTCCCATACTGCAAATCAAATGATGAGCACTTTTAAATAATGACCTCAAGGTCCCACTCCTCTACTCTCAGCTTCTTTTTGCAAAGAATTTTACCCCATAATCATGGCCTGTTAATTACTGTTACATCATGTGAGAAGTAAGGCAGATGTCTGAAGCATAGTTTTAAAATGAGGGTAGGTGTGGAATTTAATCCAATATGGTTTAGAAGTTTACAATGAAAACTAGGCCCACCATTGGGCCTCTCAGCTCCTCATTGCCAGCTTCCTTGGCAACTGAAGCTTAGTCATGAGCCAAGGAAACATCCATGCAGCACTGTAAATATCACATGATCTTCCAGCAATTCCCATCGCTCACTTCTTGACACCTAAAGTCAGCGGGGTTCAGGCAAGCAGCTCCAGAGAGCAGCGCTCCTCTGCAGGCTGGGCACCAGACTTCCCTTAAAGCCAGGGGTCTGCCTGTGCTAACAACAGCACAGCTGCATGCTGTGAGAGCAGCTGGTGGCCGGGTGAGAGCCAATAAATAAGGGTCTGTCCCTCCTGTGGCAGGGGAATGTGATAGCGGGGAGCAGACAGAGCCAACGGCACCCGCGAGGATTCATCCGCGTCACCCAAAGGTCAAGAACCAGCCACAGGTTATGGCTTCAGCACATTGCTGTCACCTTTAAAATGAGTTCCCTCACACTGCAAGAAAAAACACAATTAATTAGTCAAGAGGATTTCTGCTTTTCACCGTAGATACCTCCAAATCTGAGCCGTAACATCAATTGTTTCAAATAATCCTTTGTGTCAGGGTCTTCCAGGATATGGAATAACAAAAGAGCAGAGCAGGATTTTGACTGAGCATTTGAAAATATGTTAATTGCTTCAGCCAATTGATAGATTAAAACAGAAATGCAGTATTTACCTAATTCAAGGTATTTCCCTCAGTAAATATTGAAAAATCTTCAGAATAAAATACCGAAATTATACTGAGGCTTTTTTCCCAAGTTCTGAGACTGGTTCTGAATTACACGTTAAAGCAAATAATGAAGTACCGCATTATATTATAATGAATATTATATTCTATTCATTGCATTTATATTATAATCAGACCCAATTTTTAAGGGTTTTTTTTCTTTTTTTGTATAGAGTTTTCTGCATTCAAACATATTTCCTAAAATTTGCAGTCTGTTTTCCACTTCATTCTCAAAACATAATTTTAGAAACTAAGATTTTAATTTTTTTAAGCTGCAATACTTATAATGTAAATACAATAACTAGTAACTCTATTAGAAGTAAAAATGTAAATTTTCAATGATCCTTCCAAAAACTCATGGTGGGTCCACTATACACATCAAAGGCACACCTGTTTCTGTTTATACTTTTTATTGGCAGATTTAAATATGCTAATAAATATAGTAGACTGTAAAGACAATACAGAAGAACCAAGCGATGTTCATGCAGTGATAACTGGAAGTAAATGCACTTTAAACAGACTAGTGATAAACCAAACACTTATGAAGTGGTGCATTCAGATCTGATTTGCACTGCTCTAATTAACTGGACACTGTTAGTCAGACACAGGAATTTTTTTTTAATTGTGAAAATTCTATTGTCTTCTCACATTTGCCACCTTGAAATCTGAGAAACAGCCATTAGCAGAAACATGCAGTTAGTATTACCCTGAAAAATAAAAGTCACAAAATGCATGGAAGCACTGCCTTGTTAATACCTGGAGAACACTGATTTGATTATGCCTCTTATCTCTTGTTTGTAACATATTTTGACTACATAGATCTGTGCTTTTATTTATTTTTTACTTGTGATTTCTTTATTTTAGACATGTAAAATACATTTATCATTTCTCACGTTACATCCAGGTGTCGGATTTCGAGTTCTCCTATTCTGGTATGCCTCCCATCCGTCTTGTATTGCAAAGTTATGTGAAGACTTTCAATTCCTCATATCCAGTCCTCTTCTCAGATTTCAATAGCAGCAAAAGGGCCATATTCTCAAAGCCATAAGACTATTTCTAGGTAAACTTTAAACTAAGATACGTCAGCAAGTTGGAACCACAAAATTAAATTACATAATATTCTTATCAGAAAAGGATAACTATTCACTGACAAATAGATATGATCAATATAAACTTGAATAGCAACATATTTGTGGATTTATTTCAAAGGCTATCTTGTTTAAATGATCTTCAGAAATTCTTTCATAATGCAAGTAGAACTAAATGCCTGATGCAAATGATTTCCTGCAAGTGTTTGCTTAGATTTTAAAACAAAATTGCTTCATTACTGCTTGTTACTTTTTTCTGTTCATTTACTATAGTTATTCAAATAAGGGTTGTCTTTCTGCTCAAAGGTAAAATGGGACTAAAGGCAAGTGGTCTTACCTCTTCTCCCCTTTCCTCTATAAATTTGATTAAACTTGTATGGATTTCTTGCAAGCATCTGACTCCAAAAAAAGCTGTGGTCACTATATGTAAAAGTAGGAAAAGTATGCCAAAGGGCTTTAAGGCTCCATATCCCCATCTTAGTTTTCATCTTCTGAAATGCAAGGACAACTTTACAAGCCAGTGAAGAGTTTTGTCACTTGAATAGCAGAGCTTGGGGAGGAACTTGAAGATCCATGGATGCATGTAAACCCATCCTGAACTGGGTTTGTGTCCAGGTCTCTCTACCAGACTACAGTAAAAATTATGCTGAAATCTCATCCTTGGCCAATTGAGAATCTGCAGGACTGTTTTCTATTACTTGGGTGGCTTGCATTTAATTTGGGGGAGAGGACCTTTGGGGCTGCACTCCACAGATCGCTGCAGCTGCTGCTACTGGACAGTGCATCTTCCCTCTCCCCATTACCCTTCCACAACTAAGAGTCTGTCAGGCTGGGTTCTGACCAGGGTTTTCTTGGCAGTTTGTTGGATTTATCTTCTTCACAGAGCAGTGATGCCATGCTAGGTCATGGATAAGCCCTGATCTCTCATATAGTTGGATCCTGATGACACATAATCAAATGCAAACTCAAAATTCCATGTAATTATTACACAGGGATAATTTGTCAGTATAACACAATTTCAGTTAAACAAAAAAGGCTGTGGCCAGATATAGGATGCAACTATAAGAAACTGCACCAATGAATGCATAAACTTCTTTCAGTTAATGGCTTGACACGACCCAGTCCAAAGGCTCAGGAACATCCATTTCTTGGAGCTCAGACACCTGAATTGTCCACGGAGCTGCATGCTGAACGAGACACAGTTGCTCATTGCTGTTGTTAGAAAGAATTCGTTTGATGTGAACTCTAAAAATAAGGAAATCCCAAACTCTAACTCTTTTTGCAGGTTTCCTGTGACAATTGGCAATGTATGATGTTATGACACAATGTACTTTAACTGTGTCATGGTGAGAAGAATTCCTGAGATTCCTGATAATGGCAGCTGGTTATACTTAGGAAAGAAACACATCTTGGTTTTGTTATTCACCACTGACTCTGGGGAGGAAGACAGCATCTTTCATACACTTACAATTGGTTCAAAATTAAATTCCTTGGAATCAAAAACATTGAATAACTTATGTCAGTGTCTGACAAGGTAATGTATGAAGGACACAGTTCTACCTTTAAAATTAATCATCCTTAAACAAAACAAAAATAATTTGATGGCATACTGATCTCCCAGACACTGTTAGTCTTCTACAGCAAAGAGAAAATGAAAGGATTTTAAACCATTTATAACCATAGAGGGAAAAATCTGTCTGAGGGGAAAACAAAACCAAACCATCACACAGCAAAAACTTTTATCTCTGGCACTGGCAGTCCCTCAGCTAGTCCTTCACAACTTTGGATTCAGGAAATCAGGGATATTATGTGAAATGCAGCAATCCACAAGCAGCAACAAGGTCTTAGGTACATGTGCAGACTTGTCTGAAGGTGCCAAAGAAATTAAATCACATGAGTTTAGGCAGCCAGGGTCAAGGGAAAAGGGAATTTACAACTTCAGCACGTGTCAAGCTTGCTCATCAAAGTTATTACTTTCTCCAATTACCTTTTCTCCTATAGACCTTCTGCAAGAAATGGTGCCTCCACTCTGGCCTCAAGGGTAGTTGCTGAACTTATAAAAGCCTGTGACAGTCACCCTCACACAGCCTTTCTAAGCATTTAGAGGGCATTTTGTGACCTTGTGATGTGTGGAAGACACATAGAAAATGTGTTTGAGTCCAGCTTGCCTAAAACATACCTGTGCCTTTACGGCTCGCTATTGGCTTGTGAAAGTCACAGTAGGGAAATGACATGCAGAAATGTAACCATGGCTGATTATCTCATTAAGAATATAAACTTTAAATCATGAAGTAATAAATTCTAACCTTACTGCAATAAAACATTTGCAAAGTAAACAACACACGAAGCATGAATATTACTGGATGATTTGGACATAATTTATAATTAACTTATTGCTGGCAGCACTACCATATAAAATGAGACAACATTCAACACATTCAAGGCAACATCCTTGTATGCTCTAAAATTAAGAATTATAAAGATAGTTATCCCAGAATAATTATATCAAAGTTTCACTGGCACTTTGGACAAGTCTGTGGTAACACTTCAGCTTAATATAGTGACCAATTTAAACTAAACATTTGTTTAACATATTGTCGTTGTGCAATATGGATTTAATAGTATGATCTGTAATCTTGGTGGTTTTCATTAGTCTGTAATCTTTTATTGTAATTTATCTAAACTATGTAAGGATTAGGATTGTAGGACTATGACCAGCATACTAAGGTCAAGTCTGTTAGAAAAAACCACAGAAGTTTCTATATTAACAACTTCTTTGAAATGTGCTGCAATTTATAAACATTACTCAGGAATGCAATTATTTTTCAGTGCCATGAATTTCAATACAACTACTTGCAAATATTTTATGAGAGCAAAAGTGTTCAAGGGCCTTTGATTGCAAAATACAGCCAATTAACCAGTGGGATAGGTTCCCTAGACAGTGGGGAGTATCTACTCCTGGTAGTCTTTAAGAGCAGATAAAAGAGGATCCATCCAGGACACATGGAGGTGGAGCTGACCCTGCCTTTTAACAGGGATCTCGATTGCCTTGTGCTCCAGGGTTGGCCTTCCACCGTTCCTTGTTTCACTGCACTCCTTCCTTGACCTGACCCTTTATCTGTATTTAGCTTTCAGCTCATTCTTGAAGCCTCAGCCACCCTTACACTCCAGAAACCACACAGATTGACACAATGAACTGGTGTAATACTCCTATTCTGCAAGTGAATTATTTTCTTTTGCTTGCCTCTTCCTTGTATTTTAGGGAGCATACACTTCCCCATGTGCCTGCATGGATATGTGTAAATTCCAACCACCAGAAGGTCCCACTCCTGACTAGCCTTAAAATTACCCCAAAATAAATGTCTGGTGACAAATGTTCCTTAATAAAATTGTATGGGTACATCTCACAATGTCATCTCACAGCTGTGACGCAGTGGGCAATAGCTGAGACTGTACAGTACACAGAGGTGACACATTTTTTTCTAAAATAAAAGTATGAGTAAATATCTAACCGCAACATTAACTTACATTATGTCATCAGTTTTGAAGAGGAAATTACTCCATAGATTAATGAGGAATTCTGCATGGAAGTCAAAGTTATGATGTAGTCTTATAGCATTAATCAAGAGCTAAATGTGATCTGACCTACTTCAAACAGCCCAGCCTTTAACAGAGAGAAGATTAAAAAAAAGCAGAGTATGAGTCCATATTTATCGCTGATGTAACACCAACAAAGCCAACAGAATCCCTTGAAGTTCTGAGTGCCTCAGAGTACCACATGGCAAGTGCCACAGGTCATCTCTAATCTGCAAGGTATGACGGATTGAAAAAGCAATGACATTTTCCGCTCCTATTTAGGAAACATTATACTAAGAAATAAAATCTCATAAGACTGTATTCCAGAAAAATGTTTGTTACCATGCAACAATGGATGTATCAATTCACTAAACAATTTTACAAGTTCGAATATGAACTCATTCTAGGAAGTCCTCTGGAATGAACAAATCATAAGGTTTTCTAGAAAAACTGATTTTTTCTACATTGTACACAGTAAACATAATTATATTTTATATAACTCTATTGAAAAAGTAGTGAGAAATTAAACAGGCTATATTTTATTTTCTCAAAACCCTAAAACTTGGAGATCATTCATCCATCTGATCAAGTCAGACTTATTAGGCTGATCCCCAGACACAGTGATTCCCTCTTCCTTGGTGCTGACACCAGACACGATAGTGTTCCCAGGCCCCCCTGGAGCTACGTTCTAAAGAGAGAGACATTAATAAATAATGACTGGGAAGAGAACACATAAATACCTTTTAAAAAATTAACAAACCTTGATTTCCTTGGACACATGAGCAATAAGAAAAAACCCAGTATCTTTTTAGGAAATACCTCTAAAAATTCCTTAGTCATGACTTGCTTCACACTCCATGACAAGGGCCACTATTTTCTTGTGATGTTGAGAAGTCTCCACCCTGGCCAAAGTTCCTAGCCACTGACAGCCCTTCACATTTAGCATTTTCAGTCACTCTCATCAGGCTCTCTTAACCCAAGGGCTGCATTTCCAAAAGAACAAGACCCTTGCCAACAAACTTGAAATTCAGCAGTCCCACAGAAGGGGGACTAAAGGACCTGTTACTTTCCCACTATTTCCAGAACAGGTCTGTGTCACACTGTTTACATCATGCATCATTCATCTGCTGTGATGAAATGTAACCCTGTGTTTTAAAAAAAGACTTCTGCAACAGTGAGGATACTCTATCTTTGTGAGAAGCATGTCACATATTTTCCATAGGCATCAACTGCTCCTGCTTCTATTTAAATCTGTGTGGCCCTCTTCAGAGGGCATTATTCCCTCCAGGAAGCCCATTCAGAAGGTGCTGAGCAGAAGGAGGGGAGAAGCCAGGATGGCAGCAGACAGCAGCATGGCTCCCGAAGAAAAGCCGAGCGCAGCTCCTGTGAGAAGGGCTGTCCACAAGATCCGGATGGCCAGCCAGGTCTTCAGCTTGGCTCGAGGCTGGCAGCAGTGGGCATCTGACCACCATGGAAAGCAAGAGCAAGAGCCCTCTGGATGGGTCCCCACTGCAGAAAGCTCATCAGCTCAGCCTGTACAAGAAAGTTCCTTTGAAAAATGGCAAATTCCATCTGTCAAGAGGGACCAAGAAAAAGGTGATGAAAAATCCTTAGCAAAGGATTCAGTGACAATAAGAGATGCTGAAAAAAAATCAAGGGAATCAGACGAAGATCTCAAAACATTCAGCATTAAAAGCAAAGAGGTGACCAAAACAGTTGTCAGCAAAGCCTATGAACGAGGAGGTGATGTCAGCCTCCTCAGTGAAAGATACGAAAACAACAACAGCAGCTCCGAGATGACCAAACTCAAAGAAGAATCAAATGCTATTGACAAAATTCTTAGCAACAAATTACCTTCAACCATAAGGAGGAAGTGTTCAAATGTAGTATCAGAGATGACCAAGGGCTGGGAGAAGATGGAAGACGAGAACAAAGATGGGGCCAAGAGAGAGCTGCTGCTGAAGTGCCGTGATGACAGCCTGGATGCCCAGGACAGTGGCTATGGGGAAGCAGAGGACAAGCTGGAGCAGGAGGACAGTGACCAGGAGGTGACAGCTGTGAGGATTAAACGCCCTGTCCCATCTCTGTAAGTAAAGCATCTTCATTACATCAACACAAATGGCAGAAGGGCACAGCTTTCCATGAGGAAAATGGTGGGGGTGGGAGGATAGTAGGAAGTGGTCAAAGATAAACTATTATTCTTGATTTAGAAGAAATTAATCAAAATTCAGGAGACCTTTCGCTTATCACTCCTGTGCTTAAGTGCTTAAGTAGTTACTCAACAACATCGGACTATGTACCTAATACAAGATTAGGAAAAAAGTTAGGAAGTTATATTTGGGACATGTTAATTATATTTAATTTTCACACTGGATTTACTAGTTCATCAAATTACCTACTTATTTTTTAATACTTCAGTCCATGTTTCAGAACTTTTACCTCATCAAGAGCCTCTAGCTATTCATTCATCTCAGAAAACGTTGTCTAAATCAATATATTTGACAAGTAATATTTCCAAATTCTCATTCATTATTTTGCTTAGTATTAATTGTAAATACTCTCAGGAGCAATTTGAAGTGAATGTCCCAAATTAATATAGCAGGAATTACTTTCATATACTTCTTACCAAAAGTTGGAATTCCATGAATTTGGAATCCCTCAATTCAAAGAAAGGAAAATCCCACAGTATCTTGGACCACAAGTTCATACCATATCCCAATCACATTTTCAGAAATTAAAAACTGGATCAGCACTGATGATGAAAAACTGATGAAAATGCCATAACAGTCTTTGTGATCCCTGTGCAGACAGGCAGGCAGGCTGTATCATGGTCACTATTTTGGTTTTACACCTCACTACTGATGAGCATTATCATGACCATTAGACTGTGGCTAACACACTTATGGATTTCAACCATGCAGTACCTTTAAGCACAGCTATCTGAACACACACTCCCAGAGCTATTTTAACTATTCAAATGGAATTAGAATGATGCTTTGCTGTACAGCTGAGCAGTCAGCTCCTGTAAGAAGAAAATGGTTAACAGCCCAAGTGAAAAAAGCTCCCCAGAAACCTAGGGCTTGAAAGTTTTTGGTACCTGCTTTTGGCAAGGACTGTGTTCACCATCCTTTCACAGAAGTTATGACCTCAAAACAAAGATTCCAAATATACAGTGGAAAAAAGATACATTTGCAGCACTTATCTGTAAACAACTTCAATTAAAACAAAATTTTTCAGTTTCAAATGCTATAGTAGAAACCAACTATCTAGCTTCCATTAAATCAACTGTCTTGTAGACCAACTATCTAGCTTCTGTTAAACTTTTCTTATATTTTCCTCATATGCATAATTTTAGTGTTACTGCCATGAAAAAAGATTGATATGCCATATTTACTGTGATCTAAATTATTGAAGTAACACCCTCTATGTTACTTACAGCTCTTTCTTCCACTGAAATTGAACACAGAACTAATTTTCTGCACTTACAGTGCTGCTATCAGGACTGAACTTTTTTAAATATTCATTTTTTAAAATTTATTTTACAGCCTCAGAACATAATATTTCAGCCTGCTACATTTATGAACCTTTCAATGTGGTTTAATCTTCTTCAAAAAGGCCATAAGTACACAGTTGCTAAAGCATATCGCCTATTTTCCTCTCCACATTCCAGGAAAAAAGCATCTGTACAAGTGTTTTGTTTTCCTCACATCAGCATCTTCATTATTTCCAGCTACACTGCTTACTGGAATAAGGTTGCTTCCTTAGTAGACAGCTTGTTGACTGGCATAAGAGACTCTTCTGAACTCTTCTGTTCATGATTAGAAGCAAAAAGGATGCAACAGAAGGGATATAAAACTCAAAACATTAAAAAGCGGGATTCATACCTTTCTCCTACAGACCGAAACAGGGCAAATATGCTACATGGACCTAATTTGCCTAAAAGGTCAGGTCCTAAATCCTAAATGCATTTAGGATGTCATCCTGGTAAACAGGTTAACTTAGTTGATTGCTGGATGTAAAGCACTTCTTAGAGTGGGTAGAAGTTCAAAACCTTCACTTTGGTGCACAATCCTTTGTGTAGGAGAAGTAGAAACATGAGAAAATGCCTCTATGTGTACACAGTTCAGGTTTTAAACCTATCATTAAGCTAAACAATGGCAAAAATAGCACTTCAGCAACTAGAAATGGTTAAATTACAAGCTGCATTAAAAAAGTAAGGTTTTTTTCAAGCCCATGTGAGGCACAATAAAAGCAAAAGGATAGATAAGATGGTTTTCTGAACCACTGAGAAGAGGATTTGGATGAGGAAGGCAATAATAATCTGCTAGAAAGGAAAATTAGTTTCAGTGGAAAAAGGAGGGATTACATTCTAGACCACTAAATTAAAGTAAGTAGCAAAGACTGCACAACCTCCTGCTGTCTCAGTCCCCCTCTCCTCTCAACCTGGGGAACCGAAGCTCTAGGACTTTGTCAGTGCTCATGGTCCCTGGAGAGAAGGGGCAGCAGCTGGCTGTGGCTGAGGAATAAGCCCTCCATAATGATATCTACTCATAAACTCCACTGAGACTGAGGACATCACTTCTTCAAGGTAATTTTGATTCTCTTAGGATTTTTTTCCCCCAGCCTTAACTGATAGCTTCCACATGGAGAGCTAGTGGAGCAATCCGAGCTTCAGCTGGAGTTCAGACTATGCTGGTACAGGGTTTCTGTGACTTTTGAGATAGCCATAGGCTTCAGGAGACAAATTCCTTTGCATAGCCAAATCCTGTGCCCAGAGTTCCTCTGACAATGAAGGCACAATTCAGGTGAAGGGACAAAGGATCACAGCTCTCCCTTTCTCTGTATGACAATAGCTTATATAGAGCAGCATTTGGTTTATTGTTGGGAACCAAATTGCCTAGATTTACCCTACTAGTATATTTTAATGCTTTCCTGCCAACATCTACCTGTTAGCCATTTACACAAAATTACAGGTACAGACATGCTGCCTACTCTCAGGATGCTCTGTAGTCACACCACACAAGAAAGGGGCACTTGGCAACAGTATGCTCAATTCTTCTGATGGTTTTTCACCAAATTGATAGGGAAGAGTATTTTGGAGCATTTTAAACACAGTTCCTCAATACAGCTAAGTGAATCTTAGGGCAACTCCACAGCTAATAAGGTAGTGCAGCTCTCCTAGTTATTTTCCTATCCCTGGCACTTAGTGTTTGCAACTCTTACCCTAGCATAGCCCTGCCCAGTACTGGCCTGATCTGGTGCACTGATCTGAGCTAGGGACACCTCTATGACTCTTATTCTCTATTTCAACCAGCTTAGTAGAAAACAAAGGAATGTCCAAACAGCAGGGGGACAGAATTTTCTGCAACTTTGCAGCCCTGTGTGTTGTTTGCTAAGTGCATTTTGATTTTCTAGTGTTAATATTCAGCTGACATTACTGGGAAGGTTGCATAGCAGCCTTTTGGGGAGTAAAAATATTAGAAAACAAATTACTTTGGCACAGTCACGGCGCAGCACAGTCCCAACTGAGTTCAGTACATATACACTGACAGGACGTGGACAGCACAATGAGTGGCTCAGACTATGTATAGCTCCCCCACAACATGTGAGATTGGCCACAAGAGGATAGAATGTCTGTCTGGAATAATCCAGAACTATTACACATATTAAAAAATAAAATCTCTCAAGGTCTTTCCTTATCCTTTGTCCTTAACACTTTCAGGATTCTACCCTACCCGTGGGAATGTGAATTTTGGATTTCAACATTTGTTCAGAATCATGTTCCAAATACAGAAGCACAGACAGAGCTATGACACTCAATTAGGTATTTGTTGTTGCTGTAATAATTGATATTTATTACAGAGGACATTTTTCTAGGCACTACCCTCTAGTTTTCAGCCAGGTTTTCATACACCTACAGCAATCAGCAATCACCTTCAGCCAGGTCATACACCTACAGCAATCTCTAACCTCAGGGCAGGCACACTTCAGGCTTGGCTAAGCAAGCAGGAATGGGGAACTGCGTGACTGACCAAAGGTACAGAAAGTGCAGGTGATCAGCAACATACTGTTTTGTTCCCTTACAGAATTAAGTCATTCTGGTACAAAGTTTGTGAAAACACGCTCAGAGCAGGGCTGGAAGGTGGTAGTGTAGACAGGATAAAGCTGTAGTCATGGAACTTGCCTTTGTATGCAAACTGAATGCGGACAAACAGCCCCTAGAGAACTAATTTAGAAGTGGTGAACTCCTGCCACCTGGTGGATTCCAGCTCACCCCTAACCCACAGAAGCCAGTTACAGCAGATTTCAATGAACAGCAGAAGTGTCTCAGGAAAGGAGGAGATGCAAAGCTCAGGTGTGTTTCTGTGTCTTTCAGCGCCAGCCGGCTGAGCGAGGAGGCGCGGAGCAAGGCGCGCAGGAAGTGCAGCGCTGTGCACAGCCTCAAGGACAGGTGGCAGGAATGGGCCGACCAGCACATCATAACGCAGAAGCTGAACCCCTTCAGCGAGGAGTTTGACCACGAGCTGGCCATGTCCACGCGCCTGCACAAAGGGGATGAAGGGTACGGCCGCCCAAAGGAAGGCACCAAAACTGCCGAGAGAGCCAAGCGAGCTGAGGCGCACATCCACCGGGAGATCAGGGACTTGTGCTTCATCATTGAGTCCATGGCCAAGCCGCGGCCCGACGGCAAGATCCAAGTCACTTTTGGGGAACTCTTCGACAGATACGTTCGTATTTCAGATAAGGTTGTTGGGATTCTCATGAGAGCCAGGAAACATGGGCTGGTGGACTTTGAAGGAGAAATGTTATGGCAAGGAAGAGATGATAATGTCATCATTACTTTATTAAAATAAGTTAGGCTATAATCAGAACAACTTTGGAAAACTTTTCTCCTCTTCTCCCTTGCCATTAGCATTTGCACATTTTGAACATAAGGTTCCCTTGTTCACCACATAGAAAAGTGTATTTTTTGTAATATGTATTTTATAACTAGTGCATGAAAACCCAAACACCCAAATGGACTTCATTTTGTACCAGAAGTGCTTTCAGGACAAGTTAATTACTACATAAAAAATAAGGAGAAAAAGCTATATGGAATATAAGCAGCTGATGATAAAAGTCCATAGCAATATAAATAGCTACAGGAATATGAAACATAACAGATCAGAAGCTGAATAAGAAAATAAACTCAGACAAAGGTTTTGATCTGAAAAATGCATGCACTTTCTAATTAATTGATTTAAATACCAGTAAAATTACCTTATTTTAATACAGAATCAAACATACATTTTTTTTCTTTTCAAGCACAATATGTAACTATCACTGCAATATTCTCTTGGTGATACAACTGTTGACACAGCTTTCTCTTACATGTCACATAAAAAAACCTTTTTATAAATGGGGTTTTATATATTTATTGTATTTATATAACTAATTTTTTAGATTATTTCATATGTAAACTTATGGAGTTTGGAATGTAATGAATAAAAATGTTTTGATTAGATAGCTACCTAAAAAATACCTCCTATATAATGTTGTGCAATGTCTTATCTGATTATCTATGCTGATACTGTTCTTATAAATACAGAAAAAAATAATGCGTAACATATAAAAACTAGCCAAGTACTTGTACTTTTGTATACAGCAAAAAAGTGACTAACATCATCATCTTCCATTGAAATGTACCTCTGCGAAAAAAGAGAAACAGCATTCATAACTTTGAGGAAAATGTTGTTCCACATTACACAGAAATACTGACATACTTTTACAGTATTTGCCATTCCAATGTCACTAAAATAATGTATTTCAGTCCAGGTGATGCTAGAGAGGACTAGGTGCTAATGAACTAATAGTTTTAGGACTTAAAATGGTATTATTCATAAATCTGAGATCTCTGTAAGGTCTCTGCTACTTGCTTGATTAGAGAGATCAGTTTCTCTACCATTGTAAAAATAGCTATCCTGGTAAAATGTGTGTACTTCACAGGAAAAGCATTTGTTTCAGAGCAGATGCCTGGGCAAGTAATGAAAAAGAAGTGGTTTTTTCCCCCTTAATATTCTTTCAAACTGAAAAAACAAATATCTTCTTAGAGAAGTATAGGAGTACTAATATCTTGTCTCTGATAAAATAAATATTGCTGTCTTATTATGAGTACAGGTACTCCAGTTTGAAGCTTTGTTATATAAATAAATCAAATATTTTATAACTTAATGATACAAGAACTGACTACTACATCTCTTCTAAATCTATGCAAATCATTAATACTTAGGCATAGTTATATTATATGACTCTACAGAAGAAAAAATTGTAAGATGGAATCATTGGAGATTATTTAATGTTTTCCTGAGATCTCTTAGACTACTCAAGCTGACCTACAAAACTGATGTCTTAGTGTAATACTTACATATAATAATTTTTACCTGCATATTCTTGCCTTATTCTTTACATCTTTATATAAATACCTTTTATAGCTGTCTAAATTGTCTTGATAAAATTTTGTTGTCAAAGGAATACATGAACTCCTTAATTATTTCTTGGGTTATTCTCCCACACACTAGGAAACAAATACATGTGCACATTCAATGAAGTAAAATATCACTAAGTTGCTTCAAAATATAAGCATACATATATTCTCCTTTTCATAGGCTGTTAAAATATTTCCTCAGAAGGTTTCTCTGTCCAAAGCACCAGAAAAAGATTTCAGAGTACATGGCAACAGACCTTATACAAAACACCTGCACAAAAAATACACACTAAAGGCATGTAAGTGTTAAGTGAATTAAGCTCATCGATTGGTAGCTCACTGCAGGTAATTTAAGCCTCCTATTCAGTCATCCCAGCATTAAAATCTACACAAAATAAACCAAACCCATAACTTTATCTTATTCTTCCCCTCAAACTATTTTATTTCCAATCAGATGAGAAAATCACAGGACATAACTAGTATTTTTTCTCATAGTACCCTCCACTATTTATCTTTTTGTAGGCAGTATCATGCAAAATTTCTGAAATAATTTACCATTTTTGTCAAAAAGAAATATTAAATGTTGATATAAGTAATGGTGCTTGGAAGCATTTCATGTAGGTTATATGCTTTAGAGCATTTTTTACATTAAGTTATGTGACAAATTTATCCATGGTGTGGAAGATAATAAATCTGACCTCACCAAAAAACAAAAGCAAAAGTACTCCCTGAATTACCCACCCTAACTCTCCTACTATACTGTGTTACATTCTTGTGAAACTAGCACAACCTCTGCCAAAATTAAATATTTTAATTTTAAAATATTTTAATTTTAAAATATTTTAAATATTGAAATATTTAATATTTAAATTTTACATATTAAGCAGGTCAAAACCTGCTTGATTAAAGCAGTCTCTGTAAATATTTATTTAAGTCCTGCTTCCCTAGTTATGACCTGCTTTGAAAATAAAACCTTTAACCTTTGAGACAATGAGCAACTCTCAGCTACTCTCATGATAGCTTGTAGTTGCACTTTCTTTCTTAAATACTGTATTCACTCCCACAATGTTTTACTTGAAACAGAGGTTCTGAACTCTCCTGTCTGAAGCTAGTGTTGGTTTTGCACATCCTTGGTAGTGACAAAATTCTATCTTCTTCTGTAGCAACTTAGATACATTTTTCATATTCTAATACAAAGTTTAAGTGACAGCATGAAACTTGTATCAGAAGAAATAAATTTGACTTTTACACCTTTGTATTTTTCCAAGTCTTACCACAGTGGCTTGAAGTGAGTGGAAGGTTCATTGGACGTGTACCCCACCCAGCAGAAATCAGCTCCCTCCTCCACAGCAATAACTCCTTCTTTACAAACATTTCTGTACAAGCAAGGTTCAGTAATACAGCTCATTTTTAAAGCAGGGGAAGGCTATTGAAATAAAATGAGCTGTAGTGAAGAGCCTACTGTTCATGGTGATATGGTCAATCATCACTCATCACAGAACGGATACCGGCAGGCCCTCCTCCCACAGCCATTTCAGCTGCTATGTACGCATTGCACTGCCCCAACATCTCAACTAAAGCCACTGCTGACACCTCAGGGCATGGAGGAGTTTAGCATTTAACAGCACGTGTCATTAGCAGTGCAATTACCACAGGAGAAAACGAACTAGGATTACACAGCTGGTAAGGTAAGCAGGACAGCAGAAAGCAGAGCAGGCACTTCTGCAGAGACAGCCAGCAGGACTGGCTGGCACACACTACTAAGTGCACACCATTCCCTCAGCTGGACAACTCCTCTCTCTGCTACAGAAGCACAGTGTAGCTCTCTACCACTGCAATAGAACATACTCTTTAAGAGGAGAAAGAGGAGTTTTGTTCCCTTAATTGAGCTCCAAATGGCAATGACAACAGCAAAATACCCTGATGACAGTTGCTGTTTTATGAAGGGAGAACATATCAGTGTGATTTAAGATGCAAATACTGAATGAAGAATACAAGATTATTTTTTTATTTGAAGTCGAAGGAATAGTCAATGTTCTTACTCATCTTCCAAGAGCAAATTTTATGCATACATTCTAATTCCCATACAAAAAATTAACTCTAATGCAATATAAACAGGTGAGCAGGAAGATGCAAGCACAAGCCCTAAGCCATACATTATGACCTTTCTGCAGATTACACAAAAACAGTAACTAACAGAGATAGGATTTAGAGCCAAAAGGTGTTAATTAAAAAATTCCATGTTTGGATCCCAGGTACCCAAATAAAAAATCAAGTTACTCAATGAATCCATCTAAGTATTGGATGCTGAGACACGCTCTTCTGGCAGTCAGCTCCAGATAATGGGTCTCATAAGCCTTCAGGGAATGTCAAACTTTCAATGCTTTACAATCACAGAAGCAAACCTTTCCAAGAAAGATGGAAAGGAATTCTACTGCAGAAAAAGGATAATGAACTGAAGGCAGAAGGGACATCAAGAATGTGCTTCTATGTGTGTCATACAGAAATTAACTATACCTCTGATAAAATTCATGGTCTTGCCTAAATAGACATGCACTACTTTCTATAGATCCTTTAATCAGTCAGTTGCTTCGCCAAGTATTATTGCTACAGTCACTTACGCTTTAAATCATATGTTCTTCTATTTCTTAACCAATTTAGTATTTTATAAGCATGATTGCTCATGTATTGCTAACTAAACATTATCCTTTATTTCTACTTTTTTGTTTCCTATTTGCTTTTCCAAGACAGCTCCAATACCTGGCAACATTCAGCTACTGAAGACTTTTGTGTGCTTTCATTTAATTATTCAAATTATACTTATTTATAAAATTCTTCACACCACTCTCTAAAAAACTAAAATATGCTTTATTTGCAATATGAGATTAGGATAGAGACCATGCAGTTGAATTAACGGTTTTATCAGCAAGGATGATCTGAGACTTTTCTTTTTCCCTCTCCTTCTTCAAAATGGTTGAAGACAATTTATTTCATTCCCATTGCTTTCCATGGGGCCTTAAAAAGCCCCAGAAATGCCAAAAAAAAAGAGAAAATGCATCCTATACATTCAGTTGTTAAATGAACAGCAAAACCCAGCATTTGTGCTTCTACGTAAACTTGACCTTCTAAATAAACTCCAACTCAAGTTTATTTTTACATATATTTAGATTTATTTGCTATACATCACTGTGAGCTTATAGTACTTGAAATCCATTACAGGATTTTTTTGTTGTTGTAATAATCAGTTGTAACTCCACAAAGACAATAATACTGCTGTGGAAGACCAAAGGGGAGAAAAGCCATTTCAATTTATTTACAGTTCCTTATTTTGTAAACATTTACTCTACACATTGTACTAAGTTCTAAGAAGGATAAAGAGATATACATAGAGCCAGGAAACAGAGCCCTGTTTTTCTATTCATATTGAGCATTAGCATATTATGGATGAAACATCTGCCCTTTCTCGTTACCATAGCAGTAAGCTGTCTTCAAATAAGTTTTTTTTTTTAACTTTCCAGAAATGTAAATATTTTGAAATATACAACTACATCTACTAGCCAACCCATTTGGCTTTTATTCCATTTCTAGAATAATTTAAAGTGCTATAAGCAACCCGTCAATCAACACTTTTCTATAATAACAAAACTACTTTAAACATTAATTTACAAGATAATATACAATGTTTGTCTGAAATAGCTGAAATTTCAGCACAAAGTCAGTCACTGTCACACTTAACAGCAATTTTTTTGTTCTTTTTTGTTTTGGTTTTTTTTTTTTGCAGAACATAGAATAAAAGCTTTGAAACAAACAGTTTTGTTCAGCTGTTATTGCCACAATGGCTTATCAAGTTTTCTACAAAAGTGAACAAGAGCTACTGGAACTGTATTCTAGCCTGTCATTTATTTTTTGAGGTCACATGACAGTAAGTTTGCATATTCCACAAGTCTACTGAATTACAATATTGTCTACCTATGATACATGATGTCATTTTAATCAGAGCTGGTGCTAATTGTAAATTTACAACATAGACCCACTCAAAAACATCACAATTTTTTTTTCTTTGGACAGGAATAAGCTATATTCTTGGAGCTGAAGTGCTACACGGCTACAACAGTATAACAGTATATATCTGACACTTTATGTTGAAGAAAGATGCATCTGTTTCTGTACTTTTAATGCCCTACTATAGCTACAAATTGTTCACTGAGTTTTGCTTGCTTTAGCCTTTTAGTTTTTTGGAACTATCGTATTCTTACATTCTCTTGCTATTCTGTAAGTCTTTGCCACTTAGCTCAATATTGTCAGTATTTGTCCCAAACCTGCAGATCATTAACAGCATGTGCAAAACACTCTTTAAATACAATCAGCATGCAGCTAAAACACATATTAACTGACTTTTTTCTACACATGAACAAGAAACAAGACAAGTGGCACTGTTGACTTTGGATATCTTCTAACTTCACCACATGTGTACTGGGGTGCATTTAGAAGGAATGCTCAGCTTCTCATCCATTTGTGGCACCACTTGAATAACCCATCATTGGTCTGGACCAATCTCTGCAGTGCTGCTGCCAAATACCCACACGCAGCTTTCTCAGAGGTTCACAGAGGGCAACTTCATTCATAGACATAATTTGAATACAAAAATAATAAGCTATATTCAATGAAGCAGCCCCCTAGCAGGATTGCAGGAAAGGTGTGTGTGGGAAACCTGGGAGGCAACTGTAATATGGATAAGAAAATTTTGCAGGCCACAAGGCTCAAAGTAACTAACGTTAATTTTTAGTCCACAAGGTCAATATTTTGTAAAAGAGTCTATAGCTTAGAAAAAGTATGATAGTATATTACAGATGCAAGAGCATGAAAAAACATCTGCTATTTAAAAATAATAACTAATGGCCACACTGAAAAATTAGAAAAAAAAAATCAAAACAGGTAAGTAAAATACATTATATTGCTCCTAGGGATTTTTAAGCTGCACTGATTCATGTCAGGTTTGGGACAATAACCTGTAGAAATAGTGAAATACTTATTCAAAAGCCCATATTTCTATGTCTTGAATAGTGAAGTCTTCTCGCTTAGAAAGTGTGTGATTCCCAAATGTTTTACATGAATGACTTCTTCCATGGTAGAGATCACCATCAAGCCAAAGAGCAAACTCTCCTCTGCAAGACACACAATGTATTAAAGCAAAAGACTGAGAGAATAACCATTTAATCCATCAATGCATTTTGCACTCAAAATTTAGAAATGAGAAGGAATTAAAGGATTAGTTTTTAACACAAGTACATCATGGCTGTTAATAAATTTATGCTACAAGGATTTCATTTTTTTTTACTATTTATTATTAATTTGGGAATATCCCTCTTGCAGATATTTTGAAATAAGCTAACTAGAGGTTTTCAGCCTCTTCCATTTTTATTACAGAGATGACATAACAGCACTTTCATATCTAAAGAGAATGCTAGTAACAAATAAGGAAAACATTCTAGAAGCACATGCACCTTCATGGGCAGGAAAAAGCCAGGACATGACAATGATTTCTGGAGACCCTGACATGTTTTGGGGTGGCTCAGCTTCAATTCAGCCCTCTTCTAGTTACACATAATTTTCCCATTTACATCCTTCCACAATCATATTTTGTGTCCATTCTGAATACAGGAGGACACATATGCAAATCAAGCATGGAAGGCATCATAACCTTGCAGGGCTGAAACTTTATGCCACACTATGGGGAAGACAAATCTCCTGTTGAAGTTTTGTCAGCATTGGAAGCTAAACACCTCACATACTAAAGTTTCCTGGCTGGTAACTGTTGAGTCCTAAGCTACCAAACTGAAGTAAATTCCAATTTTTCTTTTCAAAGGTGTCTAGACAAATCTTTAACAGATTCTAACTGCAACTTACCCTCCTCCACCAAAAGCAAGAGAATCCATGTCTCCTTTAATGAAGAACATGTTGTCTCCCGTCCACTTAAAAACCTAAGGGGAAAAAAAAAACCAAAACAGACCAGCAAGTAAAAATATCTGAACTTTTCATTTTGGCAGAAGGGAAACCAACCATCATTAAAGACAGACTATGGATGGGTAGAAGTCAGTTATATGAAGTTGACACACAAAATTCAGGAAACATCTGCAGACAAAAATTCTCTGACATTTTATGCTAATTAAAATAAGATCATTCCAAACCAGGTCGTTTTTGAGCATCAAAACTCCTACACAATGAAAAATACCAACGAAACATACTTAGATTAGATGATATGCCCCTAAAAAGGATGTAGTTTATGAATTTTCAGACATGCACCTGGAAGACTTTAAACAGCAGAAAAACCTCCAGTACAATTAAATAGTTGAATGTGTTCCTCAGCATGCAAACACTACCAATTCACTCTGCACTTAAAAGATTCCACAAAAAACTAGTGTGATGAATTTTTTTTTGGGCCATCTTGTATTATTTTTCAGATTTACAGTTAGGTTTATTCCTTAAGGATTTTAAGATCATGCACTTGGGGTGGTGGTGAGGAAGGGAGCGAAAGCATGAAAATTCATTACTACTTACCTCAAAATCTGGAGAAAAAGTGAACATAAAGGTCTCCCCAGTGCCATAAAAGCCATCGCTCACTTTAAATGGTTCAGATGCTAGTGCACCAAAAACCTGTAGCAAAAATACATCAGAGCAAGAAAAACTTCAGAGAAACAACACAGAATCCAAGACCCTCTAATGATAGTAGCTGATAAATCAGGTTGTAAATAATGTAATTTCACTCTCTGAATTTCACTGCACCATGGTTCTGAATGCACTGAGAGATGGTCTTTGCCATGTAAACTTGAAAAAGCAGGATAGATGAGACACTTTTTCCTTTTTATTATTTCAAGCATCTGGGTCAACAGACTAGACTTCAGAAATCTGGCTGTTAACTTTTCTTTGTCAAACATTTTGTGACCTTAGACTGTACTTAGTGTGTGCAGATAAGTGAACTTATATAGAGCATTTTTAGCATAAAAAAATCCATACTGAATTCAAATTTAGTTTCATCAATAAATACAACAAAATGGGCTGCTGAAATACATAATCCATATTTAAATATCTACATGCCTATTTTCCAGCAATAGGAACCCTTGAAATTATTGCTTAGTTCTCAAACTATTTGAGTCTCTGTATCCTAACTTCTTTTAAGGGCTCTAGTCATTTTTGGAATAACTGCAGTTCTGGTAGCTAAGCTACATTCAGGTACCTGTGACATACCTTACTTCAGATAAATATCCTTAGGGATGATACCACATCTAGTAAATAAATGTAAGTAAAAAAGATAAAAGTAAATCTAAGTTTTCATTCACAACAGATATTCCTTGAGAGGAATTAACCTTCAGCTAAAGTATCAAACAGAGCTTTGTCAAACTTAAACTATCTCAGTTCAGCCTCTAGACAGGTGTAAATTTAACACAACACTTATACTAGTGTTTATATTGGATCCTCTCAAAAGATGTTATCTGTGTATCCAGTAAAACACAAAACTAGTCCATTCTAACCATGTAGAAGACCTTACGTATTTTACTTAAGAGACTCTGAAGCTTTATTTCTAATTATGGAATACATTTAGCTATCAAGAATCTCAGACAGTCTCCCTACTTAACGAAGGACTGATTTTGAAACTATTAGGTTGACTCAGTTTTGTCCAGTTGAGCTTTGAGTCCCCTCAGGAATCAGGATTTGACAATCTCTCTGTGTTCCATATACATCAAGCTGACCCTTGAAAGACCACCTCTTTGCTATAAGCAACAATAAAAGAATAAGGATTTTACAGAAAAAGTGCAATTTGCTTCCCAACAGTTACTCTAGTTCTTGAGAAGGGATGTCCCTAGGATTTTTCCATGAGATCTGATTTTTGTGGCTAGTTGTTAGGGTGGATAACTAGAATTCCCATGTCCTAGGTTCAATCAGTCTCACCTGCAGTGCATACAATCTGAAGAATGATTTTTTATAAAACTAGACAGTCCTTGAAGTGGTTAACTGCATTAATCCCATTTCTAGACCACCACTTATTTAGTGACTCATGCTCAGGAATCAGGTACCAATTTCTTTTTAAAGGCTCTCAGGGTTCACTAACAGAAGCACATACCAGTAGACAGACAATCCATAACAATTGTAACAATGCAACTATAGATTTCATGGACACCTTTATTAAAGAACTTCCTAGAATTGACTGGAGCAGGCAATTTAGGTTGCTTTAGATTACAAATTCCAACTAGGCATTGCTCAACTTTTACACAAATAAAGTTTGTAAAAGTTCAGTGGTTTTGCCTGTTTTTTTTTTTTTGTTTGTTTTTTTGTTTGTTTGGTTTTTTTTTGTTTGGGTTTGGGGTTTGTTTGTTTTTTTTTTTTTTTGAACAGCCATTTACATAAAATAATTAATTGATCTGAAAAAGAAAGCAAGATTAGAAAAGATTTTTGAATAAAAAAATTCAGTAGCATGAGGCTTAGCAGCCTTTAATGGAACATTATGAAGAATTACAAGGTACATTTGCTCCTTACTCAACCTATATCAACATAATAAAAAAGCATTCTTCATAAACATGGACACCAAAGAAACATATCTGGAGAACCTGGGGAAGCAGCCCAGGAAAGAAATTCATTCTAGTTTAAAAGAAAAGTGCCTCAACCAAGGATATGACAATTCCAGCATCTTTCATAAACAATGAAGATCCAAAGGGAGCAGAACAACTAACACAAATGAGGACTGAGCAGGTATGCTCAGAAAATGTCAAGATTCTATCTGGGCATAATTCTGTCATTTTTCAAAATGGCTGAAATGCATTTAGGATCTTCTCTGAACTAGAATCTTAGAAAACAGGCAAATGATCTCAGAGTGTAAGGTATGAATAACCATCTGGTCTCTTAAAACACATTTTTGGAGGGCATATACAGTATTTATCTTAGCATACTGCTAGTGAACTACTGCTGGACACATTCTCCTATAAAGTACTTAAGAGGTTTTTTTCAGTCATGGAAAGCAGTTTTAAAGAGCAATCTGCCAGGAAGATACAAGACATTAAAAATAAATTAACCTCTTTCAAAAAAATCAATAGCTCCACAAATAAAATTAATTACCCAGACAAATTATCAAAGAGCATAGTTAGTTAGTATTGTCTGATGTTTCATGATTGTAGACCCTTGCATGAAGAGGAGAAAGGCTCTGTGCTTAATTTCCATATGTTTTGAACAGAAAAATAGTGCAAATTAATTTTCTGCTGTCAAATGCAGACATTTTAAATTAATAACACAAGACAGAGCTACTGAAAACACCATTCCCACTACACTGGTGAAGGGCTGAACGAGCATGTAAAACTCTTCTGAACCACAGACATGGATTTCCCCCACTCTCATGTGGAGTTCAGTGATTACTTGATTCAGAATTCTAAGGCATGCTTTCCTACATATTCCTAGGTATAACGCTGTAAGCTGAAATTCAGCAAGGTTTGTTTCACAAACAAAAAAAAATGAACTATGAACTCCATGTTTTGATAGGGCAACCATGACACTTTCTGAACATTCAAGCCAAGATGCTCATACACAGAAAGTGACATGAATTCCTTCAGCAACAGACAATACTACATAGTGGTGACAAGACAGTCTCACCAGAAAAAAGGACATTTTTTTCTGGGACAGATCAGGTACTAGGAAGGAGGTATATCTTACTAATTTATCCTGAGAAGATAATAAGTGAATTAGAGAAGTCATCAAAGTATATTTATGAGACTGATGAGTCTGCTGAGACATCTCAGGTCTATTCAATTGTTTTTGTCTTCAAGATCAAAAGGTAAATGAAGAAAATATTTTTAAAGAACTTCTGGGAAAGAGTCCACTACTAGCAGAGAGTTAGAAGGGATTTTTCTTTTTAAGGGACTCCTGGGGTAGGAAACAATGAAAAAATCAGGTTGTGACTTGAATAAGAAAAGGTACCCTTCATTTACTGTTTTCATATCCCCTGAATGAAACTATGCTTCCTGAGAATAAAAACTGTGGTTACCAAACTGGGAGACGTAAGTGAACTGAATGCTACAGATTTTATAGAGGTTCTGTCAATTTTTCATGACAGCAGTAACATGCTTCCACAAGCAAACACAGAAGTTGCAGAAAAAGAATCAAGAAGTTTCATACTGCCTGCAGTGTTCGCTTGTCACGAGATTATTCAAGAGAGGATGTTTGCTATTCAAATGGTGAGATGTGAGCCACTTCCTGAAGTTCATAACCCAGTCAAAAGAAAACAGAGCACAACTACAAAGACTCAAAGAACAAGTTAATAATGTAACAAAGGTAGTACAGCTCTTAAAAGATGTTAGCTGCAGCCACAGAACATACCCAAAAACACCGGCCACAGCTAACAGCATTCCAACAAGACCTTCCAGCATCAGAAAGTTTTAGAGAGTGTATTTCTAATACATTAAGTGCATTAAAAAAATTAAAATTAAATTTATTAATTGGATATTACCAGACTCTTGCATTACAACAGCTAACTTATATAATTAAAGCATTTCCTAAACATGTAGTATGTTAGAGGACTGCTTAAGAGTAAAACACATTTCTAAGGAGAAAATTTGCTTGATGCACAACATTTTAACTTGCTTAATAGACATAATTTTATCTCCCATGATGGATTGAAGCATAAGCTATTCCTTTATACTTCTCAAATATTTTTCTTGTTGGGTCCCCTACTGCCACACAAGTATTTTCCTACCTGTCCATCACTGTCTTTGATAACCAACAGCACAGGTGTGTCTAACCCCATCATTGTCCGATACAAGGTCTTCAAGCTCATGCCATGCTTTGCAGTACTGTAGACAAGAGTCCATGGATAGCCAATAGTCCGTGGTGGAAGAGACTTTGTGAGCTATTAACAAGAAAATGACAACCCTTTATTTAATATATGTTTTATATTTAAGAATGTATTACGCGTAAATGAAAGCAGATTACATTCTGCTCAACCATTTTTACATGGCCTTAAAAGCTAAGAACTAAACCTGAAGTTTCCCATGTGTATTTTCTACTTTTGATCACTCGAGCAGGTTTCTTTTCCTACCTCTACTAGTGACCTGCAGAAGAATGATTTATCAACTAAAGAACATGTATTTGTTATCCATATAATTATTCTTGCAAAACATATTACATGTCCCACCAATATCTTAATATTGAGTAAGTAGATCATTCAAGTCAGCAGGTAACAAGCTGAAGGGTAAATGCTGCTTGTTGCCCTGTTCTTCTGCTTTTTAATCCAAAACTTCAATTAACACATTTGTAATGAAATCACTTTGGACTGGATAGCAAGAACTGCTGTGTTTTCACTGACGTTTTCAAGAAAGAATGGAAGTAGGGCAAAGACAGACAAGAGTCTCTCTGAATACATGGCGTATTCAAAGTTAGGATTTAAAAAAAACAGTATTTTAGCTATCAATCGTGCTCTGCTTCAACACTTAGACACAGACATGTCTATGGATGTCTATGGTGCCAGATGGGATCCACCCCAGGAAACAGACAGAGCTGGCAGATATGCTCACTGAGCCACTTCCCACCAATTACCAGTATTCCAGGATAAGTGGGGATGTCCTGGTTAGCAAACGTGTGTCCATTTACAAGATGGGCTGTAGGAAGGACCCCAGGCAGTACAGACCTGTCAGTCTGTCCTCAGGGCCTGGGAAGGTCACCTTGAGTGCCATCACACAGCACATTCAGGAAAACTGGGGGATCAGGCCCAGCCAGGGTGGGTTCATAAGAACTTAGGACTTGGCAAATGTGATTTTCCTCTATGACAAGGTGACCTGCTTGCTGGATGAGGCTGTGAATATTGTCCACCTGGACTTCAGTAAACCCTTTGACAGCACTTCCACAGTAGTCTCGTGGAGAAACTGGCTGCTCATGGCTTGGACAACTGCACTGTTTGCTGGGTAAAAGACTGGCTGGATGATCAGGTCCTGAGAGTGGTAGTTAATGGAATTCAATCCACTTTGTGGCCAGTCACTTGTGGTGTTCCCCAGGGCTCAGTACTGGGGCCAGTCCTGTTTAATGTCTTTACTAATGAACTGGATGAGGGGATGAAGGGCATCCTCAGTGTGTTTGCAGACTGCAGCAAGCTGGGCAAAAGTGTCAATCTGCTGGAAGGGTACATGGGCTCTGCAGATGGATCTGGACAGGCTGGACTGATGGGCCACGGCCAACAGAATGAGGTTCAATAAGGCTAAGTGCCAGGTCCTGCAAAAGTCCCTGCAGCACTACAGGCTGGGAGAAGAGCAGCTGGAAAGAGGAAAAGCACCTAAAGGTGCTGCTTGGCAGACAGCTGTGCATGAGACAGCAGGAGGCCAAGAATGGAATCATGACTTGCCCCCCTGAACTGAGCACTGGTGAGGCCACACCTTGAGTACGGTGCGCTGTTCTGGGCCCCTCACTAGAAGAAAAACATTGAAATGCTGGTGTGTGTCCAAAGAAGGGCAGTGAAGCTGGTGAAGGGTCTGGAGAGGACTGAGGGAGCTGGAATTGTTAAGCCTGAGGAAAAGGAGGCTCAGAGGGACCTCCATCACTCTCTACAACTACCTGAGAAGTAGGTTGTAACAGTCAGTCTTTTCTCCCAAAACAGGACAGGAGAAAAATCCTCAAGTTGAGCCACTGGAAGCCAGGATTGGATATTGAGCAAAAGTTCTTCAGTGAAAGGGCTGTCAAGCATTGGAACAGGGTACCTAGGGAAGTGGCTGAGTTACCATCTCTGTTGAAATATTTAAAGGAGGTGTAAGCCACGGCACTTAGGGAAAGGGTTTAGTGGTGGACTCGGTAATGCTGAGGTAACAGCTGGACTCAGTGGTCTTAGCCGCCTTTTCTAATACACAGCTTATTTTCTTCTATTTAATATCACACAAGGTCTTCTTACTGGTGTGTTTTATACTACAGTTATAGCATTAATGTGCAAGAGTAAAAAATGATATATCTAAGTCCATACCTTTTCAATTTGTTCTGGCTGTAGTAATTCACTTGGATCACTAAGATTTGGCCGGAATGCTTCAGGCTCCAGGTCTGTTTTGATACTTGTTGCCTGTTGTGAATTGGTATCTTCTCTTGTTGTTATCTACAAAAAGAATAGCAAGAAAATAAGTATATGCCATCCTACTAGCAGACAAGATAAAACTTCACAGGTTTAAAATCATGCAGTTATCAATTATGCAAGTCATTCCAAAGTTTAGAAATCCAACAGATTTTATCTGATCGAGATTTTCAATGTTTCCAGTAGCAAACTGGTACACAACTATATCACAATAACTTACATGGATGCCTACTGAGAAGAAAGCTACAGTTTTATGCTAAAACAAACAGTTCTCATACACAGCTGAAGAGCTTCAAATGCTTTTCAGATTATACCTTCAAAAGTTCTTGCATTTTAATACTGACATAGCATTCTAAGTGTAATTAAAAAAAGAACAGAAAGGAAAGGAATTAAAACTTCAACACGGACATTCCTTAGTAGCTTCTGACTCACTACTCTTTAAGAGTATTTAAGAAATTTTTCAGATATGCAGTAGACTCTGGGAAGACTGCTGCCATATATTTTGAGCAAACCATTTGAATGGAGCCTTAGGAATAGTGCTGCTCCATAAGAGGATCTGCTGGAGTACTTATGGGAATCAAAGAAGAAAGAATTGAGACGGTGGGGTGGGAAAGCAGCAATAATACTTAAGTTGCTTAGTGAGCACTGAGGTCTGGCAAAGACACACTATCCAGGGTCCTGCAGTAATTTAAAATACCTGACCTACATATCTATCCTACTGAGTGGAGATGGCAGAGGCCACAAAATTCCTCATCAGGCATAGCTCACAACAGCTTCTTACTCCAGTCAACACACTGGCGCTTCCAAGTTCAAGTGCCATGTCTCAACAACTAGAATAGCTGTGATCCAAACAGATTTCCACCTATAAATTCAGCTGCAGGGATATTTAAAACTTTCTAGGAACAGTGCAATTTGACAGAGGAGTAGGACAAAGTGAGGAAGTTAGTAAGATAAGTCACTGCAGCAAGACTTACTAAAATGTTGAGAGAAAAAAAGAAATCTTAACAAGATTAAGTGCATCTGACAAATTTATTGGCCTAAACCAGGTTTCACTGAAAGCCAGACTATCCAAATTAAATCCTGAATCCTGAAAATTTCAAGAAAATACGTGCCAAATCCAGTTTGTCACATCCCTCATACTTTAAACATACAGGACACGACTGCAATATTTCACAGTATCACCGTGGTAAACTTTGCTAGCTTTTTGTGAACTTCCTTAGTTAATTAAAAAAGGCAAATCAAAGAAAACTCTGAAATACAGATAGGAATATTTAAACAAATACAGCCACCTGAGCCAAAAAAAAGGACACCCCTTTAATCTCCCTCAAAATTACAAAAAAAGTTCTTATCACAAACCCTTGTTATTTAAAAATCGGACTATAAAGTCAATGTATCAAAGTATATTAGTACAGTAACTCAATTACAGTATTAATTCCAAACACGAGAAAAGTTGTGCTTAAACTGAGTATCAAGCAAGAAAAAAGCTGAAGCTTTCCTTCTTTCAATGTAAAGTAACAAGAATTTCCAACATAGACTACGAAGTAATTTCCATATCACAACAAAAAATGCAGTTATCCATGACAGTACACATATAAAAAGATGATCTGCATGCTGCTTTATAGAGGGCTATCTCAAAAATGTTATTTCATATTCCAAGTATTTTCCACTTTAAATGCCTATCATTCATCATATTACTGCTTCAGCTCCCAAGAAGTTCAGCATTGTCCAACTGTAGAGCAGAGAGCTTTTTTCCCCTTGTCATTCTTTAATTTTCATTAAAGAACACCATGCAAAACATGAATAATTTAGATTCAAGTGGTGTGGCAAACAGTTTTTTTGGTTAAGAGTTTTTGGTGATTGGTGTATTTTTTTGATGGATTTTTTTTCCTTTTTTATTATCATTAAAGTAAAGCAGTTTCCTTCTAGGAAGAACACTGCTTTGTAGAAGCAGCCAAAGAGTGTCTGCTCAAAAGAATCTGGGAGAAAGCACTCTAACTTTAACATTTGTAGATTTATTTCCTACCAAAGTTGGACAAAGCAGACTGAGCTATAGTCAGATTTCAGGGGCTTCCATGACTGATAAATGTCACACAGGCTACACCGCATTTGAGAGCACGATTCTCAAATGGCCTGAGAGCAGAGTTTATAGGCTACAGCCCATAACATCAGATTTTTCTAGTCAGCCTAAACCATGAGTCTGGACATATCAGGTGAAAGTATTTGGAAAGAGCTCCTACAGTTGCACAACATTAATACAGGGATTCTCCACCACCACTGGCCAAATCCAGAACAGTTCTGTTCTCAAGTGAGAATAATTTTTTTTTGCAAGATTTTTGATTTTCCTCTAACAGTGCAGCTTTTGGATTCAAGGTTCATGCTCATTATTGATCTATGTAACTGTACTACTTACAAAACATTTTAAAGCAATTAATTTTGGATTATTAAACAAACACAAATATCAGAGCTAAGAAAATGTTTGCTTACTAATATGTAAAAAAAGCCAAGATCAAAGAAATAAAAAAATACAGAAGAAAAATTTTACATTTTCAGCAGCCAAGTACTAGAGAAAAACAAAATACTCAATGTTTCTAAGGAAATCTAAGCTATGCTTTCCATCAGTAAGGCATGTATAATGTGAACAGCAGCTAACAATTTTATAACTCTCAAAAAACTATGGAACACCTAAAGAGAATGCAACTACCAGTTTCAATCCATAGCCATAGACCTTCAAAAATCCAAAGTGATTTCGAAGTAGTGGTTGTGTGTATGTGTATGACCTTTACCATGTTGAACTGCCTCAGTTACCTGCTTTTATAATGGGAAAAATACTTACCTATTTCACAGAAGTTGTGAAGCTTCATACTTGCCGTATACTGTGAGATTCTTGATGAAAGATTCCTATATAAAATTAAGCACCCATGCAACAAGGTTTTGATTCTTCACCTGTTTTGCATTCTTTTTAGGGAAGCTTCTAACACAACACACCAGTCTAAAGTAGAAGTTAAAACACAACACTGCAAGTCAAGTAGCACTGAAAACAAATTTTCGAATTCTAACAGAAAATTCCAGTGTGAAAAAGGTGGAAGTAGTAATTCCATCATAAAATTACTGATTCCATCATAGAATTGCACAATTAAATACATCAAAAACAAAGGAATTTTCTGCTGGATCCTTGTAGTGCTGTAGACAAGACAAACCCACTGAGTGCAGGAATTGCCCTGATCCAAGACACTACAAAGAAAGATGTTTTAGTATCTGGAGATGGGGTTTAAACTACTGAAGAGGGCACCTGGAGACGTCTGCAGAGTGTGCGCAGTTCTTCGCTATTTAGAGCATCGATCCTGCGGTGATACTCAGCCACTGACACTACCTGAATATGGAGACAGGAAGACAATAATTCCACTGACAGTTGAAGAAAAGTAAAAAGGTATGAAAGAAAAAACTGGAGGAGAGTAATGAAGGGAAAGTGTGCAATGACAACAAACAAACAAGAAGGGCCAAAAGATGTTTGTTTCTGCAAGGACAATGCACATGTAGGTGATTTTAGACATATGAGTAAACACAGCAAGATTACAAAATAAAAACTAAGGGCACTAGCAGTCAGATATCTCACTGATCTAGGATGAATAAAGAACTGATTGAGTACATAAAGTTTCCAGTATCAGGATGCTAAATGAAAGTCAATCTGAGTTACATGCCTTAACCCAAACTCTTCAGCCCAAGGTCCTCTCAAACATTCTTTACACTCAGATTAATGAACCTTGTGAACCTGGTTTGCTTTCCTAGAAGAAGACTAGAAGCAAATCTCAGGCTCCTCAGTAAGCTCTAACTCTTGTGTCTACCAGTGAAGATAAAGACAATGTAGCAAGAATAAGGTTTAATAACATCCCAATACCACCCGACAATTTCTTTATCCTGGACTTTCTATTCCCCTCCAAAGCTTCCGGAGTTGCTCATCTGTCAACACATTCACTTCAAATGGCATCTCCACTTTGGCAGGAGGTGTACAGCCAGAAAGTCTTTAGTCAGAAAGCTCTAGAACATGCTGCTCAGGTGCAACAAGCTGGCTAAAGGACTACAACAGTAATTTTGATGTAACTAGAGCAAATAATGTGATTTTGAGAACAACTCAAAATCATCATTGGTATGAAAGCATCTTTTAACAGCTGGTGAAGAGATTAAATGGATGTCCCATGTAGTAAGAGCATATTAAAAACTTCTAGAGCCTACCACAGTGCAAAGGAAGACAACCACAAGTCCAGCAGCTCCCCATCTACCTGTCCCTACTACAAGGAGTTTGGCCAGATACTCGCCACTGTCCTGAGTACAGAGCCCACAGTCATGCATGACTGGCTCTTGAGCAGCGATGGTTCACTCTACCCCATGCAACTGCAAGGCAAGGAAAAAGGAATACTTGTGACATCCAGCTTTAGTAGTGAATAATCTGTCATTACTAGCACTCAATTTATCTCCATTATTTTTCTACTATCTCAAAACAGATAACAAATATTGTTGTAAATTGTACTGGCTTGTGCATTCTCAGAGTCAAATAGCTATATGTAAAGCTTTAGCAATATTCCACTCAAACATGTGACAGTGTAGTTTTATCCTTTTATTTGCTCTGACACTTCATTGCAAATTTACACTGTTTACACCAGCAACTCATGAACATAACCCTGAAAGCAGTAATGTGAGAACCCTTTAGCCTTACTGCTTCTTTAAGCTACACCCTACCATGTGTGAGGCAATCGGTAACTTACAATTGGCTGTAAATGTGTGGTTACTCAAGGAGATTCTTGAGAAAAAAATTCTCAAAATCTCTGACACCATTATACAGTTGTTGTTTCACATAGTGGAAATGTAGACAGTTTTATGGGCACTGCCATCTTGCCTTCAACCTCTCAAATGCATACTTGTCATCATCTTGCATCTGTGAATTGCTTATCAGCTTTTTAACTCAGAGATCGACCTTTTCATATGCCATGGAGATGCCTTATTTTTCTTGCTTGAGAGAAACATGAATACCTATTCATGTGTGTACAATATAATAGCTTCTTGGCATGCTGAATCTGTTGCACACTGTCACATTCCATTTGTTTTGAGAACAAAAACCTGCATAATGGCAGACCACTGGTATGCAATGACAAACATCATAAATAGCATGGCACAGAATGTCAAACTAGCCACTGGAAAATTAAAGGAAAAGAACCCACACTCTCAAACCCAGAGCTTATTTTAAGTATAGAGTCCATACTAAGTATGCAGTTCATACTAAGTTCTGCAAACAAACCATGAGACACTGTCTCAAGTTTATCCACTCTGAGCTAGGCTTCAAATGATTATGTTAAGATACTTCAACCTCTCAGATTCAGCACCTGGCCTTTTATAAAATGCCTGTGGTTTAGGCCAACATGCTTTATTCTTGCTTTGCAGTGGACAAAACTACATACTTCTTGATCAAATGAGCTACAGGATCTTAAAGTCACATATGTCTAAGCTTACTAGCAACTGCCTTCAACTTCATTCAGGAATTGAGATATATCTTGCAAACAGATAGCATTTTGTTGTTGCCAGGCTCAAGAGCACTGCTTTGAAATGTTAGTAGTAACATTAGAAGTTTATTGTTCCTTATAACCTGGTTTAATTAATAAACTGCTTATGCTATTTCCTCTTCCGTCAAGATTTCCTCGTGTTCCTTCCTTGTAGTCCTATAATCTTCTAGTCTACTTCACCAAGCTAAATAAACCAGTGTTTTCTTCTGTCTCCTGCCCCACTCCCTGCCCCTCATCAGCTGTCTTCCTATCATTCCAGGACCTACTTCTACCTCATTCTACTTTGAACACAGAATGTAGTCTTTCATACCATATGAGGAATACCTAGAAAGCAAGACATTTCATTAATAGGATGTAGATGCAGATCCATATTAATCACATTGGACTATAGTTTTCAGTACAAAATACTCCTTTGTGATAAAACTCTTCCATTAAAATAATTAGTTTAAGGTCTACCTATATGACTTTGCTATGTGCTTTATTTACTATGCTCTCTTTACTATGCCATCTCAGCATCCAGTTTCCTGGATAATCAAGGCTAATTTTTGAGGATCAGCACATGTTCCTGAAGGGCACTTTGCTCTCTCTCTAGTTTTTCTGCTTTAAAAAGAATGTGGGAGAAGAGAAAAACCGCTGAACTCTTATGGGTAATCTGGGCACTGGTCACAATAGAGCAAAACAAGTAACATGTAGCCTGAATTGTTAGTGCACTTCAGGGCAAAAAGGGCTCTGAAACTGTCTGTTGCAGATGATACAGCACTGGGAAGAGCTGCTGACTCCCTTAAAGAGATGGATGCCCTAAAGAGAGAACTCAGCAAATCAAAGGACTGGGCAATCACCAACCACATGCAGTTCAACAAGGGACAGTGCTGAATTCTACTCCCGGGATGCAGCAACCCTGGATGTATGTACAGACTGGGGAATGAGATGCTGGAAATCTATGCCATGGAAAGGGACTTGGGGTCCTGGTCAATGGCAAGATGAACATGAGCCAGCAGTGCCCTGGCAGCCAGAAGGGCCAAATGTGTCCTGGGGGCATCAGGCACAGCATCACCAGCCGGGCAAGGGAGGGGATTGTCCTGCTCTGCTCTGGGCAGCCTCACCTCGAGTGCTGGGGGCAGTTTTGGGTGCAACAAGAAAAGACAAATAGAAAACTATCAGAGAGTGTCCAAAGGAGGGCAACAAAGATGATGAAAGGCCTTGAGGGGAAACTCTATGAAGAGAGGCTGAGGTCACTTGGTCTGTTCAGCCAGGAGACCTTGCTGCAGTTACAACTTCCTCATGAGGGGAAGAGGGGCAGGCACAGATCCCTGCTCTGTGGTGAGCAGTGACAGGACCCAAGGGAATGTCCTGAAGCTGTATCAGGACATCAGTTTGGAAAAAGGTAGATATCAGAAGGTGGCTGGGCACTGGAAGAGGTTCCTCAGGGAACTGGTCACAGCACCAGCCTGACAGAGTTCAAGAAGTGTTTGGACAGTGCTCTTGGGCACGTGGTGTGAATTTTGGGGACAGTGATGTGCAGGGCCAGGAGCTGGAGTAGATAATCCTTGTGGGTCCTTTCCAACTCAGCTTACTTTGTGATTCTGTGATTCCAAGTTTGAAAAGACATGGAATATATCCTTAGAGATCTAATACTACCTGCTGTATCCATATTGGCAGCATTGGTGAAAAAATACAGGATGAATTGTATGACTCGTAGCATGACTCTTTAACCTTTTTAACCTCTCCACACTATGTATATGTGAGTTAACCACTTAGCAAAACACCCAGCAGTTTTAATACTTAATGCAATAAGCTGAGGGTTTGCATACTAATGATTTAAACAATCAATAAGCCCAGGATTCTCCTTCTGGAGAAACTCATGTTTCTAAACTTTGTTTTTCTGAAAATATCTCAAAAGTACCTAACTTGACAAGCTACGCTTGCCACTTGCAGCGAATGAAACCGAAGACAAAATTCCAAATATGGAACATTTCTTGTCCTTCAACAACACACATGAAAGTGCAGTTAAACTTTTTTTAATGTTTGATCAACCCCTTCAGCCCCTGGTCATATCATCCTGCTAACTGGCAGATGTAAAAAAAGCTTTTTACACCAGCGAGGGTTTCCTCAGTTTAACAAAGCCACAAGTGACACCCCCCGCTGCCCCCCCATGCCTGTTTGCTAACAGGGAGCAGCTTTCATTGCTGCCCTCAAAACAAACACAGCTCAACGTTCAGAGCTAACAAGTAGCTGAAACTGTCTCCAACAAGAACGGGAGGGTCTTATCAGAGCTGAACGGTGCTTCTGGAAGTAAGAACAGATAAAGCTTAACGGCATAAACAGCTCTGAAACGTAGGTTATCTATAACCTTGTTACCAACTCAGAACATGAAATAAAAAAAAAGTATTAAGAAAGAACACAAGCTGAACAATTTCACTTTCAATCTTAATACATAATACTGAAACTTAATACATAGTTGTAAACTTGGCTGAACTGTAAACTTCATGAACATTAATTCTTGTGATTCAAAAATATTTCAGGATATTTAATTGAAGAAAAAAAAAACCCAATGTAGTTTTATTAGGCCACTTACAAAGTTACTTTAGAATACCTTCCAATAAAAAGGTGCCTATGCAAACTGAACGCTGCTCTGAATATTTTAAGAGAAAACACTAACTTTATTTTTCTGACAAATTTAGTTTCCTTCCATAAGTATTAGACTGCTGGAGAGAAGACAATATTGAAGAAGCACTCTGCGCCATCATACCAAATATGATTATTTGGGATATTTTGATTACATCACAAAAATGCTTTAATTCATGGGTCATACTGCACCAGATAAACAGATGTAAGGTATCATTTGAAGAAAACCCAAACCTTAAGACTAATTTAATTTGATTAATTTTTAAAGCATGTGGTTGCAAAGCTATTAATTTTCTGTTTTGTGTGGTATTCAGTCAATTCAACTCCCTGTCACTCTGCTGGTGACAAAGAAGGGAAGGGATGACAGCTGGGCATTTTATGCAGAGAAGGACCATAGAACGACAGCAGTTCCCTGGTTTGGCTGTCACCATGGTTCTTTCTCTCAGTATTTTAAAAGCTGTCCCTCTTCAAACTGTTGTGCACACTGGGGTGTTTTCCAGAGCAGGCAGAGAAATGCTGAGTAGGTCACATGACAGCAGCATTCTCCCTGTGACCAGTATTGTCCCTGTTAAATATCTGCCTCAAAGTGCTCTAAGCCCACAGCAACTGTACCAGTAATTAACATATACTGAAGATAAACTGAACTATCTGCAATAACCAGAATAAATGAACTTGAAAAGAATGCAATCAAAGCCTGAAGCACACAAAGTGTTACATCAAGCCTGTAGACCTTAATAACAAGCTATTTTTTTCAAGATGGGAGAAAACACTCATATGAGAGATATGATAATGCCAGCAAGATAACTAAATTTAGCATGTGAAACATTAAACAGTTTAGGAGGTTTGTGCAAAGAACTAAGAATTAGATTTAAGAGAATTACTTTCTTAAAGAGGCAGGCCACACAACTTTACTCTTTTTGGCGTAATAAAAAAAGATCTGTAGCAATACGATCAGTAAAATCCAGCTCCCTTGCAAAACTGCTTAAGGGAGTTCCAGCATTTGCAAGCAGAGAAACCAGAGGTTCAGCTGCTGAAACCACAGCACCTGGTGCTTGAGCATAAGCTGCCATTACAGAAGAAGGCAGACTGAGCAAGGTTACATCTCAGCTCTGATACTGCCCTGCAAAGACCCTCTCAGGTATGACAAGAAAGCATTACACAGGCTTAAAATTAACTGAATCACAGCCCAGCATGAAAATACTTGTCTCCTGCTTTAAGCAGAAAAAAGTCAATTAAGGACCAACTTCAGATTCCACAGACCTTTAAAGCCATACAAGAAAAATATAAGTCTTTACCACTCATTTACTTTCTTTTAACTTATAAGCAACCTTTTCAAAAACTCCTCTGCTATTCTACCTCAATTATGTTTAGGTATTTAATAATTATTAAATATCAGATTATTAATTTTATTATTATTAAATATTTCATAATTATTAAAAATGCAAGCAATGCAACACCCAATAATTCAAAGGAAGAACTATAATAATGGCATAGTTCAGGTTGGAACAGATCTTACAGATCATACAGCTCCAACCCCCCCCCGCCCCCAGTCATGGGCAGGGAACCTTCCACTGCACCAGGTTACTCAAAGCCCCATGCAGCCTGTCACTGAACACTTCCAGGGATGAGAATTCCACAAATCCTCTTGAGAAATCTGGTGCCTCACCACCCTCATAGAGAAGAATTTCTTCGTGGTATCTAATCTAGACCTTTCCTCCTTCAGATTAAGGCCATTCCCCTTTGTCCTATCACAACATGCCCTTGGGAAAAGTCCCCCTCCAGCCCTCTTACTAGAGAGCCCCTGTAGGCTTTGCAAGGTGCCATAATAAGGTCTCTCCAGAGCCCTCTCTCCCTTCAGGCTGAACAGTCCCAACTCTCTCAGCCTGTCTCCACAGCAGAGGTGTCCAGGTGACACCAAAACACAGCCCTTGGATCAACCCAGTGGCCCTCCTCCAGACTTGCTCCAAGAGGCGTGCATGAGACCATGCACTCATGGCAAAAGCACTAACATGATGCATAACCTCCCAAATTAACTAGAACAACAGGTACAGCAAATATCCGTCAAGCAAAGATTCTGGGCCAAATGACCTCTATAAGAAAGTACTGGGTTTCACTCTGCATTTTTATTACTAAAAATATATAATTAATTCACTCAATTACTCTAAAAACTTAATATGGAAAACTGATTTTAAAAATATTTCAGTAGTATTACTGAATTGATGCAACCGTGCATTCTGACACCTACAGAGAAGTACTAAATTCTCATCTTTCACATGCAAGCCCTATTATTATACCTTCCTAATTGTCAAAGAAATGCAGGCATTAGCTTAACAAAATAAAGTTAAGCAATAACTCAAAATAGCAGAAGTTGTGCAGGTGTCAAACAATTCAAGCTACTAAAACCAACATTTTAATTCTCTTTGCGCGCTAATAACTTGAGAATATAAAAGCCAAGATCAGTTTTCATTGGTTTTGTCCCCTTTGGCTATACTGCCTATCCAAGCTGTGCAAAGCACAGACAAGCATTCCCAAACATGGCAATCCACCTTTTGTTCCCCTGCATTGTGTGATGCCTTTTGTCTGAAATGCTTTAACAGGAAGAACCATTGCCTGCATTTTTGACATTCTAGAAACTTATTGGCATCTCTTGTATTGCCACAAAATAAAGAGACACAGTAAATATCAAACATTTACTAAAACATGGGAAGCTGACATTACTAGCTTTTTTAGGGAGGAGCATAATACACCAATAAGTCGCCAAAATTTTGATTTCTTACCCTGGGAAAGTACCAAATCTTTTCAAATGCACAGCTCAAATTAATAGTATCATCAGGAAAGTAACAAAGGCCTTTCTGTTAAATAATCTAGGGCAACTTAGTTGCTTCAAGCTAGCATTTCTGTTTTATTGTATCACTTAATTTAGTCCAGTAACTGTTACTTCATGTCAGATGAGACTTCATCCAAATTCAAAACAACCAATAATGAGAGATTCAGTCAGAAACCTGTACACTTTATATGCTGCCAGGCTCCTTAATATTCTTTCCACAGGTCTTGCATAACAGAAATAATTATGCCAATACTCTTTCCTTTCTGTAAAAATATTACACTTGCACATTAGGTTTATGAACATTCATTGAAGAAAAAACCCAACTTCAAGAATAAAGCTTGTCTTATGGACATAGCAACATTTTAAAAATATCCCCATCTGTAGGTACTTCTGTAACTTTTTCCAATTTGACTTTTTACATGTTAAAATAACCTCTTCTCTACCTCTCCCACAGCAAAGTTATTCTCCTTTATTCTCACAGGGCCTTCTTTAGTTCAAACAGTCCTTAAAAGCTGGTAAGTATTGTTTTTATAACATAGTTAGACTCTGGCTAAAGTGCAGTATTGGTCCTAAGGGAAACAATTATAACAAAGGATACTATTACTTTTCAAAATATCTGTGCAAGTTATATAGATATATCTGTGTATCTAGATACATGTTAAAACCACAGTCTTTGTCAACTGAACTTCAGATAGTTTTTACACTGCTACAGGGTATGCCAGAATAACATTTCAATTCATTTGGGCATTACATCTCCTTTCTACTCCACTACCACAGAGGAAAGTTAAAGAGACTATTACTTCAAAAATCTGTTACTATTTAGGAACACACATTTTATAGAACCATTTGTTACAACAAGTCAATTTCATATTTTGCAAGTATCCTCAGTAAAAATAAATATAAAAAAATACATAAAAGAATAAAAACATGTTAATAAATTAAAAAAAACAAAACAAATAAACCAAAACCAACTCAACAATACCCTTGAAGTATGCTTCCAAACCCAGTAGATGTAATTCTTAAGAATTAAACTCTCCTGTCATAAACAGAATCTAAATGAAAACTATCTTCCAAATTTACCAGAGAGTAAAAGCACAGTATATTGTCAAGATCACTACTTCCCTATCCTCAAGCTGTTGTTTTGCAGGTCTCACTGAAAACCTTTTCCTGTAGAATCTTCTATGTATTAAACAGTACTACAAAAATTCTGTTTGGGGAAAACAACACTGAAAAATCCCAGTTCCTTTCATATATCTAATAAACTGCAAAGCCAGTGGTTTTGCTTCCCCCCCTTCACTATAAACGTGAGAATGGGACAACTGGGGACTCATGTCCATGAATTTAGACGTATTACCAGACCTTTATATGGGTGACTGACTTCTGAGTAAGTAATGGTAAGTCAGGAAATTTACACTTTATAATTGTATGCCTATGCAAACTCTTGTCCTTGGTACCTAGGCACAAAGCACATATTTTGTGAAAAAATGCATTACTCCAAGGGAAAAGAAAGGGGAGAAAAACACCTTAAAACTGCTGAACTCCTTAATGCTCAAAGTAGTTCCTATTATCTACTTCAAATGAAATATCAGTAATTAGATTCTATTTCAAAGATAATGAAAATTTGTGACTTAGCATCCTGTTTACATATTCAAAATTTAAACTTCCAGAAACTGTCTCTGCACCACAACATTTAAAGACTGTAATAACAGACATGAACATACTACACTAAAAATTACCAGAGTGCATTTACGATTAACTGGCTGGTGCTTTCTTCCCTTCTTCCCATACCAGAGACGAGACATTTCCCTTCTAAAAATAAAACGTGACTAAAAAAAAGAAATTAAACAAAACCCAGGGTTGCAGGCTGTTTGAAAGCATTCTCTGTACCTGCTGTGAGCTCCAGGCACAGGCAGAGCCCCACGCCGCCGTGACAGGAGAGTTTGCTGGACGCTCACATTTGACTGACAAGGCAGGCAGCAAATGAGCGAGGGTGCAGCAGGGGATGTATCGCAAATGATGACGATACACGAGGAGGAAGGCTTCCTGTGCTCAAGCGTGGCTGCAGAGCACTAGTTTGTTAAAAGGCCAAAGTATTTAAAGACACAGAGCTGAATTGCTCATACACAATATTGAAGAACACAAAAATAATCCCCCAAGAACTGCTTGCAATATTTGGTTATAGGGCAATTGCTCATAAACAATTTCTAATGGTAAAGTGCTTGCATTCAATATTAAATTAATAGTTTGTCTTCTTTTTGCTGACAACCTTACATAAACCCTGTAAGTAATTTCTGAGCGTCCAGAAGCAGTTAGAAGAGAGGTCAGTGAAGATTTAGAGTATTTTTAAAAAGGGGGTTTTAAAGCATTTGGAAACTGCTAGCCTTGCAGCCCTTTCAGTTTGTAAGCTACAAGAAGAAAATGAATCCTTTCGTCTGTAAACTAAATTTGTTGCATGGGTTAAATGCTAGTCCCAGCATGAAAGTATTTTTGGAATCATGATTACTTTTTCCCTTAAGGAAGGATGTTTATTTAAACAGGCACGTGCAATACTAAAAAGCATGACAACCCTGCAAGAATCTCCTTGCAGTAGCACTTGCAGTCTTTCTACCCCACAGCCAAAATGAAACACCTCCCTTCCCTCTGCAACATCCCCCAAAACAAACAACAACCACCAAAACAATCTCCACATCATCCATGCTCCAAGTTCTGTGGGAAACTATTAAATAGGCCAGGGCAGCAACAGAACAACATTAAATCATCACTCACTCAGGCTGTTGTGCTGTGATCTAAAAGCCAAGACATCCAAGCAGAGAAAATCAGAACCAAAACTTGTATTTTACTGCAAATTATGTACTGGAACACCACTTTGCACTACTGTCTAACATTCAGACGGATAAAATGTTTTTCTTTTCAGTAAAACTTTTTATGGGAGCTGGCATCTCTAAAAGCAAATTTTTTCTAACTTACCAGAAGTATTAAGGTAGCAAATAAAAACATTGTTATCATTGGAACATTGAAGCTGGGATTTAGGAAATTCAAATATGTAACAATGATTTGACTAAATATATAGTCAAATGCTGTACGATCCCAATAATAAGCCATATGTCTATATATGTGCTTGAGTTTTTTTGTTGGGTTTAATTTTCAAATAACAAGTGAACTAATACTGAGGGTTAAAACAAGAACAAAAACCAGACACCCTTAAAACTGTTTCAAGTGATAATTATTATCAATATAAAAATATAATACAAGCTACAGACATCATCCCCTTCTCTGCCAAGCATGGGAAATCTTAAAGGAATGGAGAACATGCAGCAAAAATATTTCAAACTTTCGCTGGAAATGAAACCCTTAAGGCTGAAAGCAAAAGTTAGTAATAAAACTAAATCTTCCACAGCCTACTTTATCAGTCATCTGTTCCCTACCCTTCAAGAAAAAAAAAAATCTTCCCTAACACAAGCCAACACATTGTTTCTGGGAAGGAAAAACAGAATCTGCATAACTGAATCCTTTTTCATCCTGCAACATTTTATCTTAAATAATTCTAACAATTTGCTTAGAAGTTTAAAGCTTCTCTCTGAATAAAAATGACGTTTCTTATAGCTTCTCAAAAGGATTTTAAAAACGTGCTCAAAAGAAAAGAAAGCAATAAAATTCTCATGTATTTCTCATGCTCCATCCCTCTTAAGAGACAGAGGTTAGCCCAGAAGGATAACAGGACAGGCAGGAAGGGGCATAATTACTCAGTTTATTTACAACTTGCTGTTGATTCCCACATGAATAAGTGTAAAGTGCAGGAGTAATGAAGTTAGAATGCAGTTGAAATTGAAAAATAAAATATCAGGTACTGGCTTCTAACAAAATTACTACTCTGTCTTCTAGAACAAGTGAGTCTTTGTAAAAATTATTGGAGGTGAAGCTAACATTCAATTACAGCTAAGTAAGGTCTGATCCCTTTTCCCTTACAGGTACAAGAAACACTAAAAGATTACAAAAAGCTATCTCCTGTAGTGTCAATACAACATGGACTGGCACAACTTCTTAGTTGGCTGAGAAAGTTTCCATAAGAAAGGAAGTCTAACTTGAGAAGTCATCCTTCGTTTCCTGTCAACAGCTTAAGGAAAGGGAGGGTGGAAAAAAAAGGAAATATTTTTCCATCACAAAGTTTTCCTGAGGATTTTCAAAGGTATGCTGAAAGCCATTAAGAATCTCAAAAGCACAAGCTTTTTAGCTGAATGGCTCTGCTTTAACTCTCAGAGGGACCATCCCAGATCCCTCTATTAGATACAAGAAATAGCCATCAATTAGCCAACTGCACATTCATGACTCCAACTACAGGACAGCTCCAAATCATTAAAACATCCGAATTTCCACTTACAAGTTATAAATAGATTTGAAATAGATTAAGTAGTGACAATAAATACAGCAAAACAAGAAATACTCTAATGCATGAAGTTGAGACAGTGCAATATCATTCAAGTTAACTATAAAATAATGAAATTGCAAAGAATGAAAGTTACCAATCTCTGCAAAGAGCATTGGATTATGTAAATAGACACCAGAGTCCTTTTCTCCAACACAACAAATTAAAAGAAACATTTCTACTATAGTACATGAGTGCTAGAATTGAAGAGACCCATTCTCCAGTAAAAGCACAAAGCCTCTTAGAAATTCTGTGGTAATGCACAGCAACACATGCATAGTGACACATCCAATTTCTTAACTGACAATACATGATGTAAAAATCAAATAACCATCTAGCTTGTATATCCAATTCATTATCATATAGAGACAGCCTTTCCAGAAACATATTGGAAAAAATATTCCTCTTCTGAAGACTGTTAGCATGGTTCATCTTTACACATCCTTTGCAATGTTTCATTCAAGAAACCTACAAGTTTCAGGCTTCCTCTTCTCTCTGCTCATCCAGTATTATCCAGCTTGTCATACAGCATTATGTTCATATCACATTTTAAATGCAAGACAAAACAAGCAGATGTTGCACCAGCATCCAAGCACTGCAGTATACTGCAAAGAATGGAAGCAAATTTACAGAAGAAACACAATTATGAATACAAAAAAATTAAAATAGAAGTGCATTCTAAAACTGCAATATCCCCTTTAATATAGAAACATTGTTGGTTCCAGTTCAGATCCAATACGATCCAAGAACTTAACATCTGAAAAAGGTTTCAAGACTGGGATATTGGACATCGGTGCTTATCTAACCAGGAGACAATCACAGTTTGCAACCTTCACATTTCCATAAATATACAGAAATAGAATTCTGAGACACTCCAGAAGATACAGCTTCAGTAATGTTGGATGGCTGAGTGTCCAAGTCAAATACCATTTAAAGAAGACAGAACTTCAATTGCACTGAATGGCTTGATGTAGCAAGCTTTTTCAAACCACATCTTAAGTTCTAACTGAAATTCAGCTGGACAGTGAGTGACAAATGCTTTCCAGAAGCATTGTATCCGTGATTTCTACAGACATTCAATAGGCAAAACCAAAGGTGATTACCACGAAATGCAAGTCCAGAATGTGACCTACCACGTCTAGGAAAAAATACTTGCAAGTATCTATCAACTCAAGCTTCATTTTGGAAATTAACTTCTAGACAGTTTAAAATCAAATTATTTGTATTTCCTCCACAATTAACAAAATTAATAAAAAAAAAATCAAACTGATGAGCTTCCAACTACTTTAAGACCAGTTTGTGAGTCGTAAGACAAATTTCCTGTTTTCAAATATCTTGTGAATGAGTATTTATATTTACATGGACACAAAGTACAACTCCGTCTTGAATAATGGCAATGAGATCAAGTGACAGGGAAGGAAAAGGAAGAATCAATGCTTTAAACAGGAATTACTGTAATGCAGAGCAATTCAAATGTTTGCTAAACAGATTTCAGGTTTAAATAGGAACCTACTATATACTCTACTTGAACTTAAAAAGGAAACTAGATTAGACTATAAGTACCAATGGAAATTGTTTCTGAGACACTGCACAACAGAAGGAGTCAGGTTGCTGTCAAGTCTTGCCATGTTTAGATGCAAGTACAGATTATGCTTAGGAGGATGAGTTTGTTTATTAACACATAACAGTATTCATCATTTGTGCTAACAGATATAGAAAGCCATTAGCACTTGAACTTAGACACATCAAGTTAAAAAAGAATACCAAGATAAATATACCTTATAGCTCAGTACAGATGGTAAGAAAACCAGCATCAAAACAAAAAAAATCCAACAACCCCACACAAGTCAAAATACTCTCTTTCTTGGTGTAAGCCTATTCACTGAAGTAACAGATAAAAGAGATATTTGAGAAAAATGGATGGGGATAACACAACTGAGAATTTAGCATCACTTTCATTTCTCAGATAGTATATTAAATAGTTATTGCTATTCATTTCTAGTGGGTATCAGAGACAAGTCTTTACTAAGGGCTGATCTTAAGTGAAAAAGTATCCTTTTTATAAAGCTTTGCTAATGACACAGGCAGGAAGACAAATACTGAGTAACAACATCAGCAACAGCAGCTGCAAGGCGCCTCAGACAGATTGTTTCAGACTCTGTGAATTAGTCACCTTTACTGATGCTAACACGAGACAGCAGTAGATTCATAATTATTTCTAGTAAGTCAATTTTCTATCAAGGGTACAACACAAAAAGAGAAAGTTAAAGGAAGTGCTGGAATTTTCCCTGACATTATGTACAATGCAGTATTCGAACAAGGTAGAAGTAAGCAGGCAAAAGCTGAAGTTTGAATGAGCATTCAGTCCTATTCATTGATAAACTTAATAAACCAACACCTACTACTCATTTAATTTACTGATCTTCGCCTTTGTTTATTACTTCTTCCCATAATTTCTTTTCCACTAAACAAGCATAGAATTTCTCAAAGTAATAAAAGCTGCACCTGAATGTATTAAAAGAACTTGCAAAGAAACAAAAGCTGTTTCAAAGCACCACCTGGCTTACCCATTAATCCTCTTCCCTGTCCTTCTAGTTTTAAGATACTGTACAACGAAAGCAGGAAGAACACATTTTGGAAAAGAAAGGTACTCCACTACCTTCATCCTTTGCTAGATGAACAGTACTTTGTCATGCATTTCCACTTCCCTTCCATCCAGAGCTCTCCTATCCTTGTGATCTGAAAAAGGCAGCCTGTTTTTCAGCCAAATACCCAGAAAAAGGCTTCGATTATACTGTTCACCTGCTATTTTAGATTGAACCTGGAGCAAAAACTGACAGAAGAAAAGCTTGTTGCATTGAAGGAAGGAAGTACATTGATTGAAAATGATGACTGAAATTCAGTGGCAATAATGGGTATGACAACAATGGCTATAATTCCCCATATTTACTCATATTTTCTAGCATACATGTTAAAAGCCACTAAAATGCAGTTTTATGTAATGACAGCTCAAACCATCCAGTACTGTCAAACATTTCTGATTAGAAAGTTTTTAAGAGCTTTCAGATTTGTGCTAAAAGTCAGTCATAGGAAGTCACATTTCACAAATTAAAATGCACAGAAGACCACACTAGCATATTTCTTGTACTTGCATAACATTTTTTATAAAGTTATCCATCTCACTAATCACATTAGCATATAAATCCAGAAAATTATTATTTGATAATATTAAGAGAACCACGCTTGAAAATTTCACATAACACACAGAAAAAACGATATTTTTGAAATGTTTCCTATGACTGTTTCCAGAGAAGACCTAAATACAGGCTTAAGGTCTGGCCTCATTCTGTGGGAAATAACTTACAGATTATAATACTTGCACAAAATGTATTGCCTCAACTACTTTCAGAAATTGTTTCTAAAACCTAACACATTCCACCATGAAAAAAACATTTTCACTTTATTCTGTGGAAATGATTCTGTAGTTATATTAAGGTGTCAAATTACTGAAGAGCTCAGTAAAGGAGAGATATACTGTGCTTTAAACCATAACACGGATCACTATTCACTGATACCCATGTTCCAAAAGGCCAAATTTTCAAACTCCAAATATTTATGAAGGCTTTGAGCAAGAGTTAACATCAAAATACATTGCTGGTAAAAACTCAAGCAATACATATGCTGAAAATATGAAAGTTAAAAAGACATGTTTTTATGATACTAATTTCAATGTCTCAAAGCAAAAATGCTCCACCCAAAATCACTGAGTTGCAGAGAATGTTTTGCAACTATGGCCTAATTCTTCAACTAGCTACATTTCAACTCTGAATCCAGAGTTCTATGGTTCTAAGTTTTGGAGCTAAGCTACGACCTGTAGTTAGACTATTGCAGTTCTTTAAAATTTCTTTTATGCTCTACATAAAACAGTGTAGACTTCCTTAATTTCAACATGTTCCACTGCAGGGTAGGGGGAAGAAAAACAAAAGAAATCTTACAGTCAGAGATTGCAATTGCTGTCCCAAGACTCAAACAATGCAGATGGGATACTTCTACAATATATATATGACAAGAATCATCAAACTTTTGACCAACATTTGAATGTACAAGACTGGAAGTGCTTTAACTGCATGTACACTACAAAACAAAACCACGTAGACGTGTAAAGATGTGTCCATAGAAACACAGTGGACACAGATTCACATGAGAGAAATGTGCTTATTATTAAGAAAAAAAAAAAGAAACTGTTCCAATTACAACATATTTCTAAAATACAGTCAACAGCATTATAATACATTAATAACTCACAATTGAAAAATTAATTACTAAATTATTTAAAAGACATGTCATTAATAGCTGTTCTTTTCCTCTTGCTGTCCCATCCCTTTTTTAGATTCTTACCAATAAACACTGGACACTCTAAATATAGGAATAATAAATATTAGAAAACTATCAGTTTATGAGACTGAAAATTAAGTCTGCTTCACCAAAATTCCAACTTTGTTGCTGTACTCACATTCCTTTCCCTAGGAGTTTTAAGTTACAACTTGCTCCACCACAAAAAAATGATTTGGAATTGTGAAATGTTGCCCTGATCTGATGTTAGAGTAAAGCATTAGGATGGCATAAACTGAACAGCCATGATCATGATCATCAGACTAATAAGGTGTTTTTTTTTCTCCTGGAAAATATTTAATAATATTTTACTATATTCTAATGTGTGCATCAAAAAAAAAAAATCTTTGATACTGCTCCTCCTTACCTCCCACTCTTTAGCAGCATCTTCAGTACTCAATTCTTCACTAGTTTCAGGCTCATCCTTCTTTTTTACCACTATAAATCCAGGTTCCCGAAGAGACTCCCCAGTGTCTTCTGCATATATTTCTGGACTCCACTGGATAAAGAAGACATACAAGTGATCTGTCCTAGAAAAGTCAAGTTATGACACAGAAAAAAAATTAAGGTAAATTTGTGATGTTTAATAATATTAAGCATTTAAAGTTAAAATAAAAATACTATTTCACATTTTACGAGATATTAGAGACAAATTTGAAAAAAAAACCTAGCTGGTTCTTTGGGTTTTTTTTAGTTTTTAAATATATGAAGATGACTCTGGAGAAAAAAAAAAAAAAACAGGAAGCAAGTTGGCAATGGATTAGGTGTGATTTCACATATAAGTATGATCTTTCAACCACTTCTGTCCCATTGGATACCTCTGCTTAAAACTGAAATGACTCCCAAAATAAAACACAAAGACTTTTTAATCTTATTTAGAAAGAGTTACATAAAGCCAAACAAAATTAGAATTTGAAAAATGTCTGCATGTTTGCTTTCCCTATGAAGAACAACTGACCACTTCCAAGACATAATCAGAATTATAGAAATTGTGGAAAGTACTACAGATTTGGGGGAAGACTGCTGAAAGCACGCAGATGAATATATGAATCATAAAAACAAACTACAGGCTATTCTAACTATAATAAGTACCAAGATTCAAAGTTACTTTATTTTAAGTTATGTGCCACAAATTACACTATTCTTCAGTTAGAAAGGCAAAATCACCTAAAATCACAGGAGGAAATTATTTGTAATCCTAACAGATGTCAGTCTACCTTGTATTTGCTGCAGGTGCACAGACAGAGCACTCAGGAAAAGGACTTGTAATGCATCCACTAGTATCTCTTGATCATGGAAAAGAGAGTAAGAGCTAGAGCTTCATGGCTCTGGTTGCAAGACTTTGAATATTCCTTATGTCTTTCTCCAGATATTTGCTATATCTGGGTATTGTATTAGCATGAAGAATAATATTTGAGCCTTTTCTTCTCTCTTCCTTAATAATCTTTGAAAAACTGAACACTTGAAGAACAGCAAGAGATACAGAATTTCAAAGTTTCTCAAAAGTGCAGTTATATTTTTCATGTACCACTGCCCAAAAAATTTCTGCACACAGGTATGTAGTAACAGCCTCTGAAAAGGGTCAGTTATCCAGAATCACCCTTGTTAAGATTGAGGCTCCTGAAGAACAACGATAGAAGGGGAAGAAAAAAAAAAAAAGGAGGAGGCAAATCTTCCTCTGGCTGTAGCAAAGAATAAAACATTCTGGAAGTGTAAGTTTAGGTAAATTCTATCACAGAAGTCCAAAGCAAGAGGCTGCAGACTCCTCATGGACTGAATGAGGCATCAATCTTAAGTTGTCATGCAAGTATGAAAGTTTTTTTAAGTTCTGATTTTAGCTCTTCAAGAACTTTAAGTTATGTATAATTATAGCAGTTAGAAAAAGGACATGATACTTGAAGCTTAAGGAACTACAAGACTTTCCTTCCCAGACTGGCTCCTTTGAGAGAAAGAACACTGAAATAATGCTTTTCTCTCTGACACAGACAACTGGATTGGCACTAAGTACTTTCATCTATGCAGACTAGCACTCAGCAAGGTTAACACCAAATTAAGAAAATGAACTCCCCACTATGAGAACATAGCTTTTTCTTTACAAAAAACATAGGACACACATTGAATGAATAAAGAACTGATACTGATAGTAAACTACCCCGTTCAGTTAGAGAGAGACTGAGAGACCCTTCACAGATGAAAATAATTTCCAAGGAAGTCAGTACAGGCTGAAAAAATAAGAAACCTTTCTTCCAAAATATGTGATCAATTCTGCTTTATGCTGAAGGTAAGTACTTGCTACATTAGAAAATAAATCAAAGAGACAGTGATCATTTTAATCAACTAATCCTTACACCATTGCCATATATGAAACATTTATCTGATTTCAAATTAAATACGATACTTCTAGAACAAGCAGATTTGAGTTAACTATAACCACAAGAGAACTCCTCGCCCAGACAGGATTAACAGCAGCAGAATTAGTGGGACAGACCTTTGACTCAAAACTTTGCATCCTCTTTACCACTTAAGAGGTGTTTAAAAGCTGGTGAGTGAAATCACTACCATGGACTCAATTCTACCTGTTGGATAAGTATAACACTTAATATAATTTCAGTCCATCACACATTTCCATCCACAGTGGACTTAAAAAGACTACTGCCTTTCTTGTTGCAGCCAATTTCAGTATAAAATAATTTTAATTCTGTAATCAACCTTTTCTCCTTTAGATTAAAGAACCCCACTTACTTCTAATTTTCCTTATATGTTACACTTTCTAGGCATTAAATAGTCTTGCTGTTTTCCTCTGGACTCTCTCCAATTGATCCATATCTGTCCTCACTGCAGTGCCCCAACTGGACATTCTATGCCATTCAGCTCAAAAGAAAAGATGAAAAAGTGACTGATCATTGTGGGTAGGTATTTACACCAGATGACAACTAATATTTTTTCGTTTCTTTCTTTTCTCCCCACTCTTTGACAAGGATGTAACACCCCTAAAAACCAATTTTGGGCTGAAAAGAAGTCACAGTTTCCTAGCAGTAAAAATAATCTCAGAATACAAGGCTGTACCAGTCAGTGAGCATGAACAATCTAAAGTCTTTGAGTGAGTTCAACAATTTCAGGTATTTTTCCAGTAGACATGCTTAAGGTGGCTCATGAAAAGGTTTTACCTTCCACATACAAGGTAAGACAAAAGAACCCCAGCTAGCTCTTCTGAACTCAGAGAGGATTTTTAGAAAGTTTCCAAATAATGAGAAGCACAGATAAAGACAAAAATTTTGCTGCAGAATTTATTTCCTCCACCAGACACCACTTGACTCTTTCTTTTGTTATTTACTTGCTACAAACAAGAGGCTAAACAGTATAAGAAACTACTTGCCAAACTCTCAAGTAAATCAGTAAAATGTCTCTAAGCTAATGAGGTACTCCAGTGGCAAATACAACACAAGCCAATCAACATCTTCAGACATTGACTCTTTTTTGTGATCACTTAAGAGAGATTCAGTTGCTGCAAAATTTTAAATGGTGCAGAAAAAATGAAAAGCTCAAACATCTACTGGCAATCACTGATTTTTATAGTTTGCCTCTGTCTTACCTTTCTTGTGGAACAGCAAACCAGTACTCATGTTTTTTGTCCCTTTGTGCATACTGTTGCATTGTTGCACTTGCTTGAGAAACAAATGTTTTTCTCATGGGTTTTCCAACCCTGAGACACAGAAATTTGTGAGATCGATGCCGTCTTTTTTCTTTCATAACAGAAGAACCTAATAATAAAGACAAAGTAAGCTGTCCACGAGGTACTAAAGAGCTTAACAAAATTATTAATTAATTTTATAATAGACAATTGAGGGATATAGGACATTTATGTAAGTAAGTAATGGGAGATGACATAAGTAGTAATAATAACCTGTTTTATTATGAACATCACAACAGCAGAATTAACTTCAGAGTACAACATACTGAATTCTAACATTCATTTCTGCTTCCAACTACAGATCACATTGTTACAGCATTTCATCCATGGAAGTATTCAAAGTATTCTTGATGCATACTCTCAACACTGAATCACCACCCTCCCACTATTAAAGAGTATCCCACATACATGAAAACGATGTTATGTTAGATGGGTATTTTGGCTTGATTCACATGTGTCAGAGATGTTGTTGGTTACTTATCATTTACAAGGGAAAACATTCTGGCCTTACTGATACAGGATTAGGATGAATTTTATTTTTTTTAGCTATATCAAACACCTCAATGGTATGAACACCACCTCAGGATGAAGGATACTGGATTTTGCAGTTCAGGATTTTTCTCTCTGGTGGTATATTTAATTGAACTCAAATAATTCTATGACTACCCTCAAGGTCTGAATTGTCAAGTCAGCACAAAGTAAAATAAGAAGCCTTCTTAAACTTTTTTCTTTACTAGATGATTTGCCAAATCCTCCAGCCACAAGAGACTTTTTTTATAGCAGGAAAGGAAAATGTAATTTTAAGAGTTATTAGGATCAGTTATGACAATAAAGGGTTTATCCTAGCTCTGGTATTATATGTACATACAGATAAGTTTCAGTTTCCCAGGACACATCTTTTCTTTACCACTAAGCACAGAAAACATCACCTTCTTGCTCTATAATCATTTTCTCAATAAGATTTTTACCATGAAGTTTAGAACAGCACTGTTTCACAAAAGACTATTTTTTTCCTATTAACTATTTAAATGTGGGACTCCTAATTTTCAGCCATGTTTTCAGTCAACATTTTAGAATTATACCTGCACTATATAGTACAGGAAATTAGCCATGATAACATGCATTGTTTGGAAGTATTTTATTAATGTCTAAACTCAAAGGTAAATTGACAGATTAAAAAAAAACACTAAAAAGAAACAAAAACAAAAAAGCCTGTTTCGTAGGACTGGCATGCAAACTCTGTGCCAGTGTTAGATAAATACTCTTCAATGATTTGGCATTTTTGATTTTGGTACTTCAGAGGCAGCAGATTAGGACTTCCCTGAGCTCAGAGAAGTGGGATTATTTCCAGCTATCAGATAAAGTAAAACCAAACAATTTAGCTCTGCCCCAAGTCTCAAAATGACTATTTCAGAGGCTTTTTAAAGTAAGCTCTACATATCTTCTTTTGAATTTGATATAGAATTAATGAGAAAAGATTTCAGCAATGGCTACTGTGTCTCATTCTTCTTGTCTTTCCTTTAAATGTGTGCCAATATTCAGCTAAGCTGTAAATATTTTGACATGTTATCATTAATGATATTTTAACTTGTTTTTACACACACAAAATTAGAGATTGTTACAATTTCTCCAAAGTATCAACCACATCTAGCTTTATTTCAATCCACTGGTTAACAAAGGTGTCTATAAAAACAGAAGCTTGGGCAACAAGAAAAAAAGTAGATACAAGTGAGACCTTTTTAGTTATTCTAAACTTGATGTGTCTACTCATAAGTATTTACTTGCATTGCATGACCTCAACATTCAAAACAAACATTCAGCTCATTAATTCCAAACTCACACACTCGACCTCTTCAAAGTTCAAAAAACAATAGTTCTCAAAACCTAAATTCTCGAAACTGACACAAAAGAGAAAAAATTCAACTAAGTCCTTGCTATATGAAAGGGACAAAAAGACTGCCTAGGTAAGTTATTGATCCAAAACTCATAGTATGACTACTTCAGCATTTTATTTTGAGAAAGGCTACTTGAAAGTGTTTACTATATTTCAAATTTTAAATGACCTGATGTTTTTAGTGACCTGCTGCTAACAAATGTCCTATTCATTCTGATGTTTTTCAATAGTTATAAAGCAGATCTATGCTTTTACCTTGGTTCTGTTTCATCATGCCTGTAGAAGCTTCACAAAATCTATCTAGATTGAGAAATATTACTTCATAATTTATTCATTTATTTGCATTCTGCTAATACAACATGCAAGAATAAGAGATGGAATAATTCCTACTGAAGTTGGATTGAATTGGTACAAATTTCCAAAAGGCATCTTGTGCTTTTTGTGTTTTTTACTTTGTACTTTACCCCATCAACTTTGAGGGAGGCAGCAGTACTATGTGTACATAAGGTTTCTAGCCAGCACTCTTCTGTAGAACTGCATGCAGACACTTTTTGGTTATATCTATATTTACTCTGCAAATATACAGATCACATAACAGACGAAAAAACCTGCGGTCAGCCAATGATACAATCTTACAAAAAACCAAAACTAAAGCATTAATGCTACTGAGTTACAAATATTCATTTGTAAGAGAAGCAGCAATTGTGCCAAAGAACACTTAGTTTTCTAAAACACCTGATATTTTTTAAAGTGACAGCCAGCAACTACTGCTAGCTGACATCCACCAGAGGTATTAGAAAGTAGTATTAGTAAGTATATTAGAAAGTAGCCAGAAGTATTAGAAATACTTCTAATATTTAGGGCATAAAAGCCAAATTTATCACAGAATTATGTAAGTATTCATCTGCTTCAAATTTCAAAATTCAGTTACTTCCTTAAAAGAAAAACACTCCAACCCAACCAACCAAAAAAAACCCCAAAAAACCAACATGCAAGAAACCATTATATAAGATTTTGAAGTGTAGATGAACTTCTGTTAACCAAAGAAACAAACAGCTCAGTTGTCTCTATTAGTAAGATGGGAAGACATCAGAAAGTAACTTGTGAATTTTTTAGAAAGCAAATTCAAATTCACCCAGAAGTGTATTGAAGTTGTTTAAAGGCACAGCACATTTCTTGGTATGATAAAAACTTGAACAGACTTTAAGGGTAACTTCCAACTAATAATCCCAGGACCCTGATCTTTGCAGAAGAATCAAGGTAGTGAAGAAATAAAACCTAGCTGTTCACTGTATCCACAGTGCTAGCTTACTAATATCTCTTACTTTTCCTGAATCAAGCTTTTTGGATGCTTAACATTGTTCTAGTCATCATCAAGATGCATCAAGACATCTAGTCATCAAGACAAGATGCAAGTGAAACAGCATTCTGAAAGCATCAAATATTTTCTCCAAAAGTTTATGTAAAGTTTAACTTTGGAGTATCTTCAAGTCAATGAGATACTTAACCAGCACATGGAGAAATACAGTGTACAGAATGAAAAAAATTCAAGATTTCCATTAAACTGGAGGTTAATAGATTTTAAATCTGAAGGTTAATACTGTACCCACTGACTCACCTTCTAACCGCCCATCTCCTGCAGATACAGCTTTCTGGCTGATCTCTTTTTGTGAATCCTGGTGCATGTTTTCTCTTTGTTGCTTTGTTTGTTGCATAGTGTGGGTCTTCCAGAGCTTGCGGAGTTCTTCAACTTCTGCCTCTGAGTCTTGACTTTGCTCTCCCACTACTTTTCCTTTACTAGGTGCCTCTTTCTTTTGAGAGTCTGTGGTATCTTCACAACCCAGACATTCCTCTTCCATCTCATTATCTGCTTTTTTTCCTAGTGAGGAACCCTGATCCTTGCCTACTTCTGTCTCCTTGCTGTGCTCCTCACTACCCTGTGATCTTTGCAAAGACTGCTGGAGGACATCTGCAGTGTTTTCTACAGATTCTCGTCCCCCCTTTAAAGACATTTTAGCACTTTCTGAACTTAAGTGGGTACCAAACTGTTTAACACCTACAACCATTTCGGCACTGGGCTTTAAGTCACTGGCAGCTTCATTGGAGTCTGCAATGACTGTTAAACATTCAGCACTGGTCTGGTTTATTGTTTGGACAGATTCCGATGATGCTCCAGAAGATTTATCTTGTCGAAGCTCATCTGAAGAAACAAGTTCCTCCCGTATTGGAGAGAGTTCTGATTCTGTGAATACATCTTCTGAAAGAGACTCCTCTGTGCTTCTTGGGGCAGTACTAGCACTGTCGTTGCCCGTGTCCCGAACCTTGGAATCCGTGTCATCTGTATTGCTCTTCGCAGCCTTCTTGGAATGGCCAAGTTCCCTTACTGATAGCTGCTCTACATCTCTGTTGAGCAAAATAAGAATCTTGTTATAACAGGTACCTCTCAAGTATCAAGCTCTTTTCTTCACTGTTTTGATCAAGCTCTTAAAAGAAACAAACACCCTAAAAATCAACTTAATCCAGAGCATTAGTAATAAACAAGCATAAAATGTGATACCATAATGGTAAACGTGGCTGACCTTTTGCCAGCACAACACAGCAGGGACTTCCCAAGTTCATGACATTACTTTCACAAGAAACTCTCCTATGAAACTAACAAGATTGTGAGAGGCACTTAAAGCGTAAAAATAAAAGAAAAACCAAAGTAAAACCAACAAAAAGCTACACAAAACCATAATCTCTAAAGGAGAAAATCATCCACAGTTTTTTAGGTTTTGTCTCCCCAAGCAGTCAGTACAATTGTACAGACATGTCCCACCCTACAAGGAAGCTGACACCTAGCTCACAGGTAAGACATGAATGGCAGAAATCACCTGGTCTAACCTCAGATATCAAAGCCATTAAAGGCAGAACAGTGGGAACCATCAAAGTATATCTCACTCTTCTGCCCATAGAAAATACCTGAAACAGTGTTTAGTGTCTTCAGCAGGTACCTAACTTTGAGGATATCATTGCTTGGCAAAATAAACCCCAAACTACTTGATAAAACTGAAGATGATGATAAATAGTGTAAAAAAAGGCAAGCATAAAAATTTATTTTACCAAGAGGAAATAATCTTGCTTAAACCTGCCTTTCAAAATAAACTAACTAGAAATTCTATGACTTTTAGAAGAGGAAGACAAGAAAGGTACTATGAACATGCTCAAGTACACCTACAGAACTCAATCTTTTCTCTGTTGTCAAAAAACCTGGGCAGTACACAGCCATCACAAAAAATTCTCATATTTAAACTTACTCGTGACTAGAGTTCTCAATGTCAAATTCTTTGCTATCAGAAGCATACCAGCTCTTCCGTTATCTAGTACTAAATGCTTTTAAGAAGCTTGTACATTATTCTCTGTTTTGAAGGACAATAAATTCACTCCACAGTCTCATAAAGCTTACATTGTATTACTGAGATGCTGTTGAAGTTCAGGATGTTTGCAAAGCACATGCACCATCTCATCTAAGCATCAACATGAAACTTGAAGTAAGCTTTAGCTGACTGAATGATTTTGCTTACAAAGCATGTGGATTCAGCTTTAGAATTCATTACCTATTAGACTAGGCCATTTCTTTAAATTTGCTGGATTATGCTCATTATAGGTGCTCTTATAGAAGCACAATGTAAGGTTCATGAAATCCATAAAACATACAGTTCAGTTTTAGCAGATGGTGGCTTATATATAGAAACCATACAACATGAAATTTTAGTTCTAAGAACCAAAGCATCCATTTGGCTTATGACCATTTTCCATACCAACAATCTCAATACTGAAAATAAGATTACTTTCCCAAGTTTAAGCAGGTTTGACAGTTGGAAAAATTGTGAGAATAGAAGGAGGTTAACTACAACAGCAGAATATGTAGGAAAAAAAAAAAACCAACATGATTTGAGTGTCAAATACCTCAAGACACATGGGTCTTGTCAGATCTAGATGAAGATGTTAGGACTTCTGTTTAGACTTATAAGATTTTTGTTTTCCTCCAAATGTACAAATATGCCTCATATTTAGCTAAGGCACAAAAGTGCAGGGACTGAAGAAAATGCTAGCAGCTAGTGTTCCACCCACTAGTTCATACAGCTGACAAGAAAGATAAATCAAATTGGGCATACAGGCCTCTGAATGCAGAGTATGACCTTTTATTAGCAGACACGTTTTCATTCCACATGCTTTCATATTATAAACAAAAGAGAAAATGCATGTGCTACAAGAGCACAAAAATCAATAGCATCATTAAGTCATTAACAAACTAAGCATTTTAGAAAAATACTTGTTTTGCAACTGCAATAACATGACTCAAGCATAGAGTTATCTAAATCTTTCCACTGTCTATCAATTGAAATAGGAACTGTGAGCTACTTTTTAAAACTCATTCTGGAAAATAAACTTCCAGAAAAAAATATGCTGAAGGCATCATCATTCTACATCAAAAGCCCCAAAAGTACTGCTGTAGCAACATGTATTTCAGTTGCCCTTTCAACAGACACATGACATTGGGCAGCAAACAAGACCATGCCAAGATACCTGTTCATTCCCAGGTTTATGACAAAACTGAGTTCATAAGTGGTATGAGGCAAGTTACTACTTCTGAGTGTCCATACAGTTAAGATTATCAAGAAAGATGTGCTTAGGGTACTGCCTATTTAAACTGTAAGAGGATATTTTTATGAGTCACTGATTATCTTAAAAAATGTAACTATTTTAAGTAGGGTATAGCATTACACATCAAGCAAACAGCTTTTCACTCTCCTGGTAAAAGAAGCCCACTTCCCTACAGCTAGATAATTGAGGCACTCTGCAAATGTTTGTGCTTTACGGGCTGTGAAAGGTAAAGGTGGCATGATTTGTTTTTAATTTTTTTTGGATTTCAAGATAGATTTTATCTTTTTATGATGACAATATAAAAGCTCGCCATAGAAAAACCAGAGAGAATGGAACAAAGATTTCTCTAATGCTCTTCAAATTTGATTTTAAATGCCTGCTGCACTAAACACCAGTGCTTAGACTCACCAATCCAAATTTACTGTTTACTCAAAAAAAAGACTATACCGAAGGTGAATATGCAGTCCCTCCCCTAGCCATAAAGGGAGAAAAACATACTCCTAGGCCCAGGATAATATATACAAATCTTATAAAATTAGTTTAAATCATTTGTCAGAGCAACAAGATTGAGAAGCAAGTGAAAAATGCAAAATAATAAAAATTTGTACCTAAAATTGTCAAAGCTGCACTTTCTTATTTTGAATACCAGTTTTTAAATTATTGAAGAACCAAACAACATTGACTACTGTTTCCATAGTGGGGAAAGGGCAGAAGAAATTATGTGGTATTGCAGATCTCTATAAGAGACTACGGGAGAAAATTGGTATCCATGTATACAGAAGAAGATTTATCCTGCATCATATATAGGATATGAGAACTGAAGGCAAAGCAAACTTCCTATAGGATCTTTCCAAGCCAATCATTGATATTCTTTCCTAACAAGAAAAAGAAGGAAAATGCTGGTTTGCTAGTTTTGTATGGTCAGCAATGTGGCTACAGGTCAGATTTAGTCAAAGCTTTACAAATACTGTTCTATCTTACATGCTTAATGACTCCTTAATTTTGCTGTCCACAATTTCCTTATACAGAGCAGCTGACATCACTTCTTCCATTGGACACATGATGCCATATTCTTCACAGCCATTCTCTTGGACCAGAGGATCCATTTTATGAGGATCAAACATTATATTATTTGGCGTCACTAGCAGCACACCATTGACCGTACCCTAAAATGAGAGGGAAAAGAAGTGGTAATTTTTCTCCTTCAAATTTCAGCTTATTCTTCATTTTTCAGTGAGAAAAAGGTGTTTTCTATTTTTATTTTAATAAAGCCATTTTTCATTTATTTTTAAGCAAGCTGTTATGCTACTAAGTCACTGTTAAACACAAGAAACTGTAACTTTTTCTGGGGAAGCAAATTAATACCACCTGCTTTCCCAAAATAAAACAGTTTTATTCCTCACAAGTAATTAATAACTGGTTTTAGTAACATAAGAGAAACCTTACACACTGAAGAACACACTAAACAGCTCCTCTGAGATAAGGAGACATCCTTCCCATATAACCACAGGGGCTTAACTGGTAGGTTTGAAAGCAATTTTTGTCTACAACTTGACTGTTAAGTATTCTGTCTCACTTTCTAGTATTTATTTAGAAAGACCTTAAAAACCTATCATTTATCCTAATTTATTTTACACAAAAGTAACAGAGGCTGATACAAATCCTTCTAACTTAATGGACACGATGACTGAGAAACATATTTACAGAATGAAACTAGAATAAAAAAGACTCAAGATTATCAAAGACAAAACTTTGGATGGTTTTAATCACAATGATACTACTGCAGTACATGAATGCAAGTAGAGCTTAAAATTTAACTATGAAAAACTTTGAGGTTTATATTCATATTATGAATTGTAGGGTTCTTACACAATACAAGTATAAAAACAAAGTTAATTTACAATATGTTCAACTCTGAACAAAAAAGTTAGAAACACATGCAAACAGTAATTGCCTGCTAAAGAAATTAATTTAGCTGTTGGAACAGTAGAGTTTGAGCTAAAACTATGAACAGAAGAAAACCTAGCTTTAAGTAGAGTGACAGGAACACTTCAGTTACAGATCTTGACTTCTAAAGACTTTACAAATCTTGTCAGTCATTCCAAATTTTCACGCAAGAACTCAGTTCACATGCTGTTGAAGGAATTAAATATTTACCTTACTGATAAAACATTCATAACTATTATTAAGGGTGTGTATTGGAGGAGACTGTTTTCAATTTGGTTTTGAGAAGACATTAGCACAGCACAAACACAGATACAGTTCTTCTAAACTCGAGAAATTTTGTTCCCAGGTGATAGTTGATGACCTTCACAGTAGGAAACCAAGATACCAACCAGTAAAAACAAAAGTGCAAGTCATAAAAAAATCCCAACCAAAGCAAAAGTGTTATTAAAGTCTCAACAATGACCAATGCTATTTCTAGTACAGAAAAATGAAGACATGTCTCAAAAGCAGCCCAAGCATCTGTGTTTGAGTCTTTTAGTCATTCAGTGCTTAATCAGATTTCATACACATCTTTTAGACTGCAACACGTGTGCTGAAGACTTTGAAGTCAGCAGAAGACAGCTACATAATTCCAAGGTGTTTAAAGTACTGAAACCAGGCTGTTATGACCATTTCTTTCCTAGCCCTGTATTGTGGAAATGGACTTTCAAGGTTGTCCTCCAAGAGGACAACTGTCAAGAGAAGTCTAGATTTTGTTATATCTATTGTAGTCTAGAAAACAAATTTAACAAAACTGCAGAAGTCAATGAGTCTACTCAGAATGACTGCTTCTCTTTTAACAAATATAACTTCTGTCAATTCAGTGCATAATTAAAACAAAAAAGCAACAGCTTTTCTGAGCTCTTTCATCAATGGTCATGAAAATGGAATTTCATTAATACTCTCTAGATCTGACCCAGAAATTGTCATAGTCTTGCTCGCAGTTGGATTAGATGATCACTGTAGGTCCCTTCCAACCAAAATATCCTACTCTGTTCTTTCACTGCCCAAATACTGCATGTGGATCTTCAAAACAGCCAGGCTGAAGAGAAAACAGTAAGGTTGTATGACTGCTCTATCTGAAGGATTTAAGTGTTCAACACCAACTTCCACAATTAGGTATTACTCAGTAGAAAAAACCAGTAACTGAGCTCACTAGAGAGCTCTTCATTTCCAGAATAATATGGTCCTCATTTGTCCGCTATCTCATGAACCTTTCTCGATAAATTAAGTGCACAGGAAGTGCTAAAGCTTTTGAGGCAATAAAGAGATGATATTTTTCTGTCAAGGGATGTGCTGTCACAACTAAGATATCATTTGTGTGAACAAACTCCAATGCTTTATGACTTTATGACTTGCTTTCAAGAGCACAGATAAGACTGCCTCAGCTGAAAGCACAGGCCCAAAATTGATTAAAGAAAAAAAGCTTCATATGTTTGACATGGCTCATCTGAATATTTGAGAGTCACATCTTCAGAATAACATGTATGAAGAACCAGTTACACATAAACCACTAATTTCAGTTGTCTTGCTTCACAATCAGTTTTAGCAGTTCAGAAAACACCAACTTACCCCTCCCAAAACCCACAAGCCAGGCTTGTTAGTATCTTAAGCAAACACCATGATATCAAGGACAAAAATCTGTGCATGTGCAAGGCTACTCACTGTATAAGAAAAAGAAGTTTAAGAGACCTTCTATTGTAAACAGAAGCTTCCTAGAGAAGACTGACAATGATCCACCTAATGGCAAAGAATCCCAAACTGGTACATTGAAGAGAATTAAGGATTAAAGCTTACCTCTGCAGCCTCAAAGACGCAGCTAGAAATAATAAAAGCTTATCTTGACCTTAGAGGAAACCCTCAACACCAATAGGTAGGCAGGTATTCAACATGAAAATTAATTGGAAAGTGTATTTCCATGTAAAATTTACTACAGCAATAGAAATTGAGAATTCAGACCTAGCAGACTTTTATCTGGATTTGACAAAGTGGCTGATCAAACACTTCACTTGCAATTACTATAAGGAAATGAAAGATTACAGAGGTATCTTGAAAACAAGAGATTTATAGCACCTTAACAAGAGATGACCTATTTCATCCTTATCTACCTAAAAAGCATAATGCAACAATTCTGGTCCACAAGTTACTAGACATGCTCCACAGTTACTAGATGAACAACTTAGTATACTTTTCTAGAGAAGAACTGCTGCTCCAAATTAATAAAAATTAAGTTCCTAATAATACACTAATTAGCATTAGTATTTCTGTCACTTTTCATTATCACCTCCAAGGATCACTGAATGTTAACCCAGGTAGCTAAGCAATGCTCAGGTAAGAGCCAGATAAGCATTTTGTTTGGCTGCAGATTTTAGTTACTCATTTTCAGACATGCCAATGTTTCTGACACTTGCTCTTACAATTTCTATGACTCTTATAGGAAAAATACCTTCTGTCTTTACTACCTTGTTTGCAGGAGTAAAAGTTTCCTTAAAACCTATTACTCAATAGATGTTGTTTCTAGTATGGACAGAAACCAAGTGCTGTTGTTTCTGGGAGGAAAAAAGAACATCAGAACAAAACATACAAGTGGGAGCACACAAGCCTTTAGCCAACTGCTCATTATGCTCAGTCTTTCCTGAGAGATGGGAACTGCAGCAACTTCAGCATTTGAGAACTAACACCACAGCTTTGCATAAGTCAAGAAAAAATTGCATCTATTCTTTAAAGGAAATACCTGAAACTTTATTTCCTTGTTGGAAATGAAGCATCAGACAGATTTTTATGTTAGCATTCCTAAAATACGCATACTCCAGAACTATTGTATCAGAGTACACAATGATGAACTCCTGAGCATTTCAGTATCATGCACTCATCATTTAAGGCTCTAAAACAACTTTTCTGGTTACTCATATATATTTGTGCACTATGGCAGCAGATGCCACAGTCATATAATAAAATATGCAGGAATGGGTAATAAAGGTGATGCCAGAAAAAACAGAGTATCTCTGTATCAATAGTGTGGCTGGCAGGACCAGGGCAGTGATTGTCACTCGGTACTCAGCACTGGGTATCCACATGTCAAATATTGTGTTCAGTTCTGGATCCCTCAATTCAGGAAACACATTGAGGAGCTGGAGCAAGTTCACAAAATAACAGTTAAGCTGGTGAATGGTCCAGAGATTAAGTCCTGTGAGCAGCAGCACAGGGAGCTAGGCTTGTTCAGCCTGGAGAAGAAGCAGCTCAGGAGGGACCTTATTACTCTCTATGTGAGAAGAGGTTGTAGCCAGGAGGGCACTGGCCTCTTTTCCCAGGCAACCAGGGACAGGACAAGAAGAATAGCCTCTAGGTGTGCTAGAGGAGGTTTAGGCCGGGAATTAAGAGGAATTTCTTCCCAAAAAGTGTTGTTAAGCATTGGAATGGGCTATCCAGTAAAGTGGTGGAGTCACCATCCTGGGAGGTTCAAGTACTGACTGGATGTGGCGCCTAGTGCCATGGTCTAATCACCAGCATGGTGATCAGGAAAAGATTGGACTTGACCTTAGAGGCATTTTCCAACCTAAATGATTCTGTAATGCTGTTCTTGGTAAGTAACTTCCAACAAACTAACCTCCCCTGCCATCTTATAAACACCAAAGATGAATGAGAGCCTAGTCTGCTCCCCATATATAATCTCCTTGGTTCCTTGCCTTTGGAGCAAGGAAAAAGTTCCCAAGCTCCTGCTCTGACCTGGTTAAGCTACTGAAAATATTTTGAGTGTGAATATATTCTTCAAAGTGAAGAATATTATGGGGCTTATTTATGAAAAACAAAGCCCTTATCTACCAATATTAAAAAAAGATGAACCCAGCTTCTCCTTTGTGGGCTATTAAGTTAGGTCTTCAGCCCAGATCCCTTTAAAATAAATCAAATACTCACTTAACATTTCAGAAAAGCTCTTTGACTCAAATTTTTACAAATTCAATTTTTCAATATAGCCACAAGAATTATTTGTGCTAACAATGTTGTTAGAGATCTGCAAATCAGAGCACAAGCTCAAGCAAAAACACTAGACAATGGCATACATGCCACCAACTGCTACATGACTCCAGTCTACTGATGTTTGCTCTAATCTCATTTTGTAGTCCTTGGGAAAAAATAATTTAAAAGATGAACATCTATAAACAACTCAGTGTTGCTACAGAACCCTGGGAAACAGATTTTTAGGGCATCCTCCACAAAATAATCAATGACTTGTTTCTCTTGGACCATAATTACTAAGTAGTTGTTGAGCGAAAAAATACTATGAAAATGAAATACAAACTAGACACTGCATGCAGCTACTAAGTAGTTCAACATGAAACTGTTACAGGAAGTTCTGGTTCTGGAACAAAACTCCCCAAAACAGCACTTGTAGAAATTAAGTTTCCTGTATGCAATAGATTTTAAAGACATGAAGTAAAATTCTGTTCAGGTGAAATTCTGATTTAAGATTCTCAAAGAGAAATGCTAAGCCATTCTATTACTAGAAACCATGTGGAAATTCTAGGTTATTAAAAAAAAATAGATCCCTTGAGTCTTAAGGCTGCTCTAGAAAATATTAATCCAGATGCATAAAAACATACATATGGAAGGTAGATTACACTGCACATGTAGATATTCAGTTCTGAATCAGTTGTGTCATCTTACCATTAAAATTCCTTACACCTCAGGAAAGGGAAGCTCTAACTCCCATGTAAAACCTGAGATGGAAATCTGAACAATCATTATAAAGGGAAGTTTAAAGACAAACAATCACATTGGTGAGTCCACACATTAAGATTAAGCAGCTTAGTAAAACAGTTCTAAGAAAGTTTGAAAGGATTCCTAACAAGAAGTTCAAAGGTAAGTTCTCTAAATAATTCCATTGCATTCTTGAACACACAAGGTTAAATAAAAACTGTAATTTACGATTTGTGAAGCTTTTATCATGAAAATAACATTTCTTTTATGTCTTGTCTCTTGTAGGAGTTTTGAACCTCATCATTATGCTCCTTTTCACCTAATGAGCAATAAATGTGTGTTTTCTGTGCTTATATTTCCAGGTCAGTGGTCTGGGATTTTCAAGTCTCGGTATTAGTAATTTTCCTTTACCTACTACATTTCAAAACAGTTAAGTAAAACTTAGCAAAAATAAAAAGGAATTCCAAATTCCCCTAGTTTCAGTTACAATCATGCAGACTTTTTACTACCTTTCTTTTGGCACAAGGAACAGTGCAAAGAAGAAAAAAAACCCCGAGCAGCACACTTTTCTACAGTAGAAGCCAACAGTGCAGCTGTAAGGCAGGGCACACCTAGCAAGTCAAGGTGTGACTGCAGCACACTGGTCACGCTGATTTATTGTCTGTAAAGAACATTCCCATGATCCTGCCTCTTTCTGTGCTCAACACCCTGCCTCCATCAGTAGCCATAACCAGCTAACACAAGAGCAAGTGCAATGAACAAAGCAAACATTCCAGGTTCCAAACTCTGCTCCTCAGAGGATTCCTCTGTGCTTGTCCAGAAAGTCACTAAATGCAAGTGAGTAAATGCAACTCCAACCACATATAGAATAAGCAGTTTTAAAAAGTGAGAAATTAGACAATCTTACCCTAATGAAAGCCCTTTTGTACAGACACACTGTAAAATAGGCCTTCACAAGATTTCAGCCTACAAGCAGCAGTCACACTGATGATAGACTTCACAACCGAAGCCCTAAAGAATGGCTAACTATGAGCTTCAAAGATCCCTTTCAGAGTAGAAGGCAAAGGATGAATGTTTTAAGCTTTCTCCAGAAAACTTCTGCAAGTTTATCATCCTGCATAATGAGGACATGTATCAAGGAGAGGCAAGACAACATTCAAGAGGACATTCTTACCATATGTGGCACAAAGTCTAAATTACATGCTGAACTTACAAAATCTGGCACTTGAATCTGAGCAAGTCAGTATTCATTTTTCTCCCACCCACCTCCCCGAGTATGGACAGACACTGCAATGGGATATACAACTTTTTACAAACAAAATTCTCCCTGAAGCTCTTAGAAAATAGGCTGTAATGCTGCAAGCCAAAGACCATTAATACTCCCTGTAATATCTTGAGGAAAAATTACAGCACATAAATAATATCCTGTAAATTTTTACCTCAGATTTTTTCCAGTGTATCCAATTTCTAACAAAGGTTCACAGGTCTCAATTCCTTTGCATAACAGCACTTAAAACTGATAAGTAAGGATGTGCCTAGGATCAACCTAAAAAAGTCACCTACAGACAGAACACTACAAGTGAAAAAAAATTACCTGCAAAGCAGAACAAAGTAAAAACAAAGCTGTTCCAGTACTTGCTTCACCAACTTCTAACAAGCAGCTTTTTTCAATACACATATATTGTCAAAAGGCTTCAAGCCTAGACACATACAGATTTGCAATCCTTTCCCCATCAGCCAAAAAATCAAAAATCACAATTTTAGAAGACTTTTATTAACCCGTTTATCATTAGTGTACCTTATCTGGAAACCTATTGCTGAACAACACAGAAACAGTGGTATTTCTATACACACACCTGAACTTCAGGCAAAGGAAGAAAAATTACAAGTACTTGGAATTTTATTGCATTCAGTGAATGAAGGCATTTTTCATAGATAAAGTGTCTACTAGTAATTTTTCTGTGAGGTAGTGGAGCAATATATTTTGATTTTTGGTAAAGTGCTCTGAGATAATGTCAAAACCCTTTACCTCGGTCCCTAGAAGTCTGTGCAAGAATTGAGCACTTATGAGCTAAACAGATGTTAATTAAGTGTCACTAACTTGGAGGCATTTTGTGTAATGATGCTATTGAAAGAATTTTAACTGCTTCAAAGAAAAAAACAAAATCAAGGTTTCTACCATACCACACCAAGCCAAATGGTGAACAATACAGATCTTGTTCGCAGAATCAGAAGTTTATTCTGCTCACCCTGTCCTGCTTTAAAAAAAAAAAAAAAAGGAAGCAAAGCTTTGCAGCTGCATATTTCCCAGCACAGTTTAATACATGTTTTCGCCTACTGTAAGTAAAGAATACTACCTAAGAGAGATATTAACATAAGGAATGAACAGACCTCATGCCCTCAACATACAAGATTTATGTAACAGTACAGCATCAGAGATGTCTGTCACATATCAACTTCTTGCATCAATCATGTCCTGAACAAGAGGCCTGGAGAACCCAAAGGAAACAGTAAGTTAAAAAAATTAGTATATTTATACAGACATATGCATGTGAGTTGATTCGTCTATTCAACCTCGACTAGTCTACTCTGTGTTTATACTTTAAACATGTTTTATTATTAGATTCTATACAGTAACAGTAAAGCCTGAATGTTTCAGTACCTTGCCATTAGTGATGTACTTGCAATTAATTTTCAGAAATTTCTCTGTAAATGCTTCCTCCTCTTCGGAGGTGGATGATACCACTCTTGAAGGACGAACACACGCAGGTGCTGGCGAGACAGCTGACTCCTTCTGCTGGACTCCATCTGAATCCTGAAAGGAAATAGAAAGAAACAAAGAAGAACTTAGCAACTTGCTTTTTTCAATATCAACTCCTGGAGATTTTCTGCTGCGTAATTTGACCAGTCAGGTAACTGATGGACAGATTATAAAAGAACTGCCCCAACAGGGACTCAAGGATTGAAACTGACCACCAAGACAGCAAACAGTGTTCAAGGACAGGCTGGATGGGGGGGTGAGTAACCTGGTCTAGGGGAAGGTGTCCCTGCCTATGGCAGAGGGGTTGGAACTGAATATCTTTCAGGTCCCTTCCAACCCAACCCAGTCTATGATTCTAAAAAAGATTTTAAAAAAATCACATATACAAACGCTGAATAAGTTTGAACACAATGATCCTGGCAATGTTTCTGGCCCATGTTCAACTCTATCCATTCAGTTCATTTTTCCAGTATTTTAACAAGGCTACTTTGGAGCAGTGTCAAGGGCCTGGCTCTAGCCAGGGTAAGAAACATGCCTTCCCTCATTTGCTGAGCCTGTCATTTCCTCACTGAAAGCAATCAGTGTTGCCAGGTGTGATATAGCCTTGGTAAATTCTCTTTGGCTGTTTCCAACCATCTTTGTCATTCACACGCCTGGATTTAACTTTCATTACCTTCATTACTTCCCTGGGAAGATAATAGAGTTATCTACCTCACTATCTATCAGTATATCCAACTAAGTAGTGCACACAGAACCCTAGGGACAGAACAGACAATGAAAAAAATAGTTTTCAAATGAAAGATAAACAGTAGACAGATTTCACCAAAGCCTATTTTATAGGCACAGAAACCCTGTTTTGGAGCTTCACCCACATCTAAAGGCCTCAATTTCATACATAATTGCTATTTTTAGTTACTAATACAATATCACTATTTTTAGAAAACAGGAACTCCCATTGGTTTTCTGCTTTCCTGTTCAGTTCTATTCACCAGCACAGATTGCAGATTAATGCCTTTAATCATATCTAGGAACATTATGAACAACCGTTTTCAGTTCATCATCTCTCCGGCACTACTTTAGCCTTTGCCAGCATCTTTCAACCTTCATTACAAAAAACCAAAACAATATACAGAACAGTAAATTGAATTTTGCTGAAAAAGCTAATCAAGGTATAATTAGGAAACAAACCTCCTGGAGATTAATTCTCCTTCCACATATGCCCTTCCTACTGAAAACTACAAGGTCACTCTTGTGACACATAACTCAGCAAGTGGTTCTGAAAGTGCTCAACTGATATCCAAGCCCACTCTGAATAAGCCAGCTATTTCTCATCATATTGCCAACATGACACAATCTCAGATCCCAGTATGGCCTGGGAAAGTGAGGGGCAGTGAGATGCACCGCCACAATGGCAGACTTTCCAATTTAATGATGATGCTTTTGTCACTACATATTATTTTGAAGTGGAATTTAAGCTTTATAGGTAGCAAAGCATATAGGATCTTCTCAAATATGTGCCTAAGACTGCTGAATGAATAAATCTTTCAAAAACCCAGCAGCACCAGAAAAGCTTCAAAATCTAAGCTAGTTCTTACACAGTCTTACTGACAGCAACAAAATTATTGAAATACATAATAAAAGTTTAAGTGTAGCAAAATTAAAAAACAAAAAAATACAACCAACAAAAAAACCCCTACCAAAAGCTTCCCAGCTTTAACAAAAAGTTTTTCAGGTCTTTTATCAGCCACATGCTGGTTTGTATCTAGCCTTATGGCTGTGGCAAGCTACTTTAATTCTCAATAAAACAAAAGAACAAGAATAGAACATGTCAGCTTATTTTTGACTGAACAGACATTCAGATATTTGTTAGCCTTCTTATTAAATTTGTAACAAGAAATCACTGATTCTATTGACCAGAGCAGAGAGAAGACTCCTTTATATTATATAAGCAGAGGAACACATCTTTAACTTGACACATGCTCAAATTTAAACTGCAAATCTAGAGTCAGAATTGGGGGACAGTCAAAGAAGACAGAAATCAAGAGAGCATTAGAGAATGTATACTAGTATGTCTCTCCTTCATGATAGCAATCAGCAAAAAGAGAAAAGAAACCATGAAAGACAGGTGCTATGATGAAGAACAAAACCCTCCAGCCTTAACTGCTCACATAGAAGTACAGTGTCTTTTGAGCTGTTAGGGAAGACTGAAAACAAAACCAAATGCACACAGACCACACTGACAAGTACAAGGGATTTCTGTTCCTTGATTTTCTGACAAATATTTCTTCTTTCCTTAGATGTACTTTGAAAGGCCTCAGAAATAAAATAATTACATTATATATTGTCTCATTGCTAATCTGACCTTCCTTGAAGAACTTAGGAATTGCTTGTGCTGAACCACGACATGTAACAAGATACTTTATTGTTGCATAACTATTTTGCTCATCGGTTAAATGAAATTTAACATTCCACTTGTTACTAGCATGGGACTGACTGCACTAAATGAAAAAAATCTTTTGCAGAAGAGGTTTTTAAGTGTTCATTTACTTTGTTTCTTCTACACTTGCAAGATTTTATCTCTCAAATGAGCATACAGTCAACAAAAAGTTTTCAAACAAATTACAGGTATGGTTAAATCTCCTTATCTACTCTGTGCTAAGAGATACACAAAATAATTGACAAAAGATAGCATAAGGTGTTTTTTCTGGCATGGAACCTGTAGGAATAGCTCAGATTTCCAATAGTAAAATTGATAACTTTTCCCTCTAGTAACTTCTTACAACATATGTTACATGGATAGGTGTTTCTGAGACTGATATAGCTAGAAGATTTATGATACAAGAATGTATTGCAGGTGAGTTTGCTTACCCTCAGTTTGCCATCATACACAAAAGAAATTATTCAGCACCAATGACAGACATAAAAACTGGCATGCTAAGACAGAGAAATGAGATCACAGCAAAACCAAACAGTGATTCTCAGCAGAAGGGCCACCATAGGCTTTACAACGCAGCTTGGGAACCTCATCAGCAACAAAGCAGTCTTTATATTTGGCTGGACCAAGTCATATAAGCAAATGATTCAATGCTTTAAGTCTCAAACCTTCCTAAATTTTGAGGACACAGAATCCTGGAAAAGATGTTTGACAGTTTGACTGAGTAGTGTCAAAATATGCTAACAAGAAAATTTCTTATTTGAGAGAAAAAGATAATAACTGGGAAAAGAACAGCAGTAATGCCGGAAGAAACATCCAAATGAAATCATAGCAGCAAAAACTGCAGAGCAGCTCAGGCTCAAATAGCGAATCTTTCTGGTTGAACTGTTCCCTATTGGATGCTGCTGACAGCAAACCAGTATTCCTGGAAAGACATACTTCTTTCTACAAAGTCAGCTCCAACCCAAAAATCTCCATTTGAGTTGAATTACAGCCCAATACAGACTACTAAACATTTTTAGCATTTTGAAAGTCTACAAATGTAGAACTGCTGCGTAAAAGTCAGCTACAATTAATTCTGCATTAGTCCTTCACTGAAACCCCTTTTTAAATTTCATTTTGCGACATGAAACTAGAGAACCCTCTCCAATCTCTAGAGCAAGCAGGGGGAAACTGAGCATTCCTACCAATACATCTTGTCTGCCAAAACCATCAATAAGATTAGAGACAAATGTTTAATAAGCTCTGAAATGTAACAAACACAGAAATGCAACAGTAACTATTGAAGATTTCCGTGTGCAATGACAGTATTTTGCTACAAGAAATTTGCTGTCAAATCAGTTTTCACATTGAAAACTATAACTTACAAAGATTAAAATCTAGTCTTTACTTTTTAAAATGAATAATTTTACTTTCAACTCCAAATACTGTCTAATACTTTCTCCCCAAAACAAAAGGACAGTTTCAGAAGAAAGCATAGCATCTATAACATTTATCTTGTATCATTTATATGTAAGGGAAAATTAATTTTAAGGACAATAGGTATACCTACATTTACTGTAGCCTTGTCAAGCTCTGCTTCGGATGATGTAGGTGATAGGGGACTTACAGGACTTAGAGAGGGGGAGCTGTCCACACTAGATATGTAGTCTGGGTCAGGAACATACAAAATCTATAAAGAAGATATAATGTAGTTAGAACTTAGTTATGCTTTCATATTTACTTTAGATTTCCCACCAGTTTAGGTATATTTACTATGCTTTCTCAAATTAGGCTACACAAAACTGTTTCTGCTCCCATTGCTTTTAAAGAAATTATGAGTTGAGGGAAAAAACAATACTAAACAAAGCACTTGAAATTTTAGCATTTCAAGTTTTAAATGCTATATTGATATAATTTTGATTTTCAATCATAATAACAGAGGAAGAAGTTCAGATAGAAAGCATTAAAAGTATACAGCATGACAGAAATAAGAGTGTCCAAGGAAGATGTGTCCAAATATTTCTCTTGCTATGACTCTACTATTTGAGCAATAGGGAAACAGACTCACTGAATATATAAAAAAAATTCAACTGAAAGTATTCACACTTTAAATGGATTATTTCAGCCATGACAGGCATTCAATCTACCTAGAGAAAGTTCTGCAGCAATCAAAAATGAACACAGAACTTTATCAAACAAAGGGCAAATACCAAATGGCTGATGGCTGACACCACAGTTGACCTATCACTTGTTTCCAGGCCTGGCTTTTAAGGAGAAGTGAAAATTGAAGGCAAAAACAGGAGGGGAGAAAAAAGGCAACAGTGACCTATAATGAGTGAATGGTAATTCAAATACTGCTGGTAAAAACATCAATTTTCCAGAGTGGAACATAAACATTATTCAATTTATTAAAAGAGAATTGCAGGCAGTAATATACAGTCACGGAATATTGCTTGTAAGCTCTACCCTGAATGTGTCTGCTGAGCTAGAGCTCATAAACAGCGTGCTATATTTGCAAAGTAACAATGTGGCTTGTATCTAAGTGTTATTATTGTACCATTAAGCACATTTAGTTTTAAAAGTCCTCTGATCTTATATAAGGGACACAGGTAGCTTCCTTACATGTTTCCTTTTCGGCAGTTATTTAATAGGCACAAGGAATAGACTGAAAAAAGGAAAAATTTTTACAAAGCCAATAAGAAAATCAGTAAGAGAAGTACTTTAGCACTCTGGTAGGAATGAGAAATATAGTAAAAGAGGACTTTGTTGAATAAGTAACATATATAGTGTAATAGTACCTGTCCAGGAACGACTGCTCTGGAGAAAAGCTTATTTAATTGAACCAGTTCATTGGGTGTCGTATCAAATTTCAAGGCAATACTGTTTAAAGTATCTCTTGATTCCACCTGTATCAATTGGGGAAAAACAAACAAAAAAAACAAACCTGTAAGAAGTTAGTTCAAATAGTGGCTTACATATTTTAGCACATGTGGATTGACCAAGATTCTGATGAACTTTAATATCTTTATTTCTTATGACTGCCCACCCCCACAAAAAACAACAAAGCCACCACAAAAAACATACCTACCCCCTAAATAATAGTCTACTGCAATCCCATGTAAAAGCACACCTTCCCACTTTGTTTCCAGTGGCCAGAAGTGTCAGTCACACAGTTTGAGCTGCCAGCTCAGCTACTGTACCAGAACTTCTGATCTACAAATGCACTGCTGGTTACCACTGGGCAATATAACACTGACTGGGTTCACAGAATGATTCATTTCCTCTCTTCAACTGCTTTTCTCCACTTTTCACCTACAGAAAAGCTGAAGAGTTCTCTCTATAAACACACCCTCTCTTACTATTGAAATAAGTTTCTGTTAGACCCTGACTTTCAGGTAAAATCCATCACTGAGAAAATGCTGAAGCAAAGCAGGTCAACTACTATGACAGCAGATGGAGCATAAGCTTTTTGAGAAAGTTATTCTCAACCAAAGAAAGAATTTTTTTTCAAGCTCAGATTCTGACCTCCATCTCCCAAAGTGTAGTCAAAATTACCTACTAGAAAAAAAGAAAGGGAAAATGTTTTGCACAGAAAGACTATTTCAGAAGAATTAAAACCCTTAGGAATAATGGGGTTACAAGGAAACAAACAACAAAAAGGTTTACTGCATAATGCCACAAGACTTCATAAACACTAGGAAAAAGCAGATTTTATCAGTTAAGATAAGATGAAGCTATATGAGCTAAGATATATTTACAGCTAAATGTAAGTAGAACTAGAGAATTCTTTTCCATGTAATTTTGTAAAGATGCACTTCTCAACCTAGATTCACTAACAAAAAGATATAAGCATTGCCAAAGAAAAGGCAATTAGCTTTTTCAAAATAGGATTAGAAACCTATTTTGAGATTTTTTTATACAGGAAGCCAATAAGCTAAACAAAGCAGCAAACATTTTACTGGAAATACTACACTAGTATTTCCAGTATGGAAGACTGTATTGTAGTAGCTCTCAGCCATTCAGTACTGTATGATCAGACATATTTAAAAAAAAAAAAAAAAAGTATTTTCATATGCCATGTTTAATGCTGTACTACAGAAGAAATCAGAACCAGACTGTAACAAGACCAGATATGTACTACATGCTCCACAGACCATAACAAAACTAACCACCAAATCATTGAACAGTCAGGTTTCCATCAGAAGCTCTATATGATACACAATGTTTGCTAAAATAAACTGTGAGGTGAAATTCAGAAGTTTTGCCTAAGTTTGTGCTCACATAAATGTTGAAGGGCAACAGCTGCTAAGTAAACCTTTCTTATGTATCACTTAATCATTGAAGCAGGTGAGACTTTAGACTAACTTATGACATAAAACAAAAGTATTCAAACCACGAAATTTAAGCCCTTTTTAGCGTGTATTCACTCTTTACAACCTTCTGAAATAAAAACATCTTGTGAAATAGCTTGGCAACTAAAGAGTTTCTCTCACTCATGACAAACACATTGGCAAGTATAAGCTTCCTTTTTGTTTGGCTGTCAAGTTTGCACAGGCAAATTTCCACACTACATGGGACTTCAGGGACCAGCAGAGATACCTTCTCAAAACAATGACACTGCTCACATAATAGAGACTTCCTGAAATATCTTTCCAGATTCCAAGGCCTATTTTCCAGTTCTCAGGCCCTCTACTATTCTAAAAAGTAGAATCTGAACAGCCAAAACCTCAAAGAATAATTTTGTAGAAAAGCACAGAACTAACAAGATTTGGATAGTGCCATGGATTCCCAGCTTTTCCCCTATCAATTCACTACTACAAGAGAAGGCAAGAAGTTATTACTTCCCTCTAAGAAAAGAAACTTTCTATATATTGACATAGCTACTTAAATGCTATTCTACATGTTAAAAATCTTATATAAATATTTGAATATTAAAACTTCATTGAGAATGCACCCATGTTTCCCAGGTGCATTTATGTATAGCAGCAGACAGAACTCCAGCCACCATTATATCTGGTTCAAACTACCTTCATTTCCCTCAGATCAACAGCTAGTAAAGTTATTAAAAACTTTATTGTACTGGTATTTTAATGAACTTCACTCAACAGTCAGAATTCACTCATTCCTCCATTAAAAATTAAACATCAAATACATATGAATCAGAGTGCAGAAATATTTTTTTTTTATTTTAACACTAGGTGTCCATGAGCCAGAAAACCAAACATAGTTTAAGAGCATTAAAACACACTAACAAAATTAAACAGACAGGAAGACTAAAAAAAGGTGAGAATAAAAGGGCACAAATAGCACAGCTTTGGCACTGTACCCAAGCCTTTAGAAATATCAATTATGACCAAATTAACTAATTGTTAACGTGCCTAATTTATATAATATGCAAAATCAGCAAAACAAACTCTAAGTATCATAAAGCCAGCATAAAAAAGAATTAATAAAAGACAGAGATGAAGTAACATCACCATTATGATCTACATTTTCAATATTCCCCAAAGCAAGTTAAAAGATTATGACAACGGCATGCTCAAAGACAAGTGGCCGCCAAAAAAGAACACACTCCTTGGGTTTGAAATGGAAGAGCCAAGAAATTAAAAAAAAAAAAAAAAAACACCAAAACTCCTAAGTGTGTAGCTTTCTAAATAGTATATAAAGGCTTACAATGGCAATAGAACTAGTGGCACCAGAAGAGAACCCTTAGCACTCTCTACATACAGGTAGAAAACTCAGTCTCAAGGCTATGGTCTACTAAAGGCTTATGTGACCTTCAGGAATTCACTGGGCTCTTCCTTAACCTGCACAACATAATCTGTGTATCTCTCCTGTGTACTACTTCAGGAGAGCACAGCCTTCAATCTCCAGAGAGATAAAGGGAAATCTTAGATTAGATCTCCAACACTCATAAACCAGATCATCCATTTCAACTACTCACAAACAGTTTTCTAAACAAAAATCAAACCTATCTGTAAATAACCACAATTATTTCTTTCTTGTCCCTAAAAGGAAGAGCAGTTAAGAAGGCTTTCACTGAAGTCACAAGCCTGCTAGCATGCTACAATCACTGGTGTCAGTAAGCAGCCCTCTGCTCATGCTCCATTATTCACCCCTAGCTGGCTCTTCTGACACCTTAAGCAGGCACCAGTTGTGTTTGTACAAGATGGAACACAAAAGGCTGAAGGGGAAAACATATGGCTTGAGCAGCAACTGTGAATTCTGAAATAACAGACAATATCAACTCGCATCTAATATGCTGACTCACATTGAGAAAAGGATAAACTCTATTAAAAGATATCTGTTCACTGTCTAAGCAGTACCAGCAGAAATGAACCAGTTTTCTCTGTATTCTTTAGAGGCAGTTCAGGACTTACTTGCATTCATTAGTACCATATCTGTTGACATCTTCTCTCTGCTGCTACATGCAGAACAGCAGGTTCAAGTTTTCATGCCTTGTGAATTTTCAATTAAAATCTTAAACATTAACTCCACTCTGTCTTTAGCTTTAAAGAGAAAATTTATTTTATTGTTCATTTGTCCCATAGTAATTTTTTTTTCTAAAAATATTCCGGTGTGAAGTCTAGCTCCTATTAAAACCCCATAGTTTGCACAAGTGAGACGTCAACTCTCTCCAAACTTCATGAATACAAATAAGACCTTCCCTCCTAAAACCATGTAGCCATTGGAAAAATTAACATATTAAATTATTATATTAAAAAAGGCAAAAACCCCCACTAACTTCAACAATGCTGGAAGGTGAGGGGGGAGTCTGGTTTCTGCCTTCACTCTCTACTACTTCTCAAAGAAGCAACACATGCAGGTATATAAATACACGTGTGTGCACACATGCGTTGTCACTGTGACAGGAAGTAGGATGAAGCCAGAAACAAGACACAAGGGCATCTCCTCACATATAACAAAGTAATAAATTATAACAGTAGTAAGTTACCACAACAGCTACCAGATCTGTTACAGTAAGCATAAGCTCAGTTCCTAAAGGTTATACCTGTGTATTTTATTGTAATATATGCACACAAATTAACCTAACATGATGCTACTCAAGAGTTCCATGAGCCTCATGAGTGAAATGTACAGCAAGACCTGACAGAATACAGTATTTGTGAAGCTGAAATGCACCATCTTACATACATGCTACAGGCTCTTTTAGAAGGTGGACTAAGTTTAATGACAAAAAGCCTTTGATTCCTGTGAATCATCTTTTTGACTCACAAGGAAGTGATGCATACTTCAGAACATATTAAGAAAGCTATTTTTGGATCTAAAACTCCACCTACTGGAACATAAAAACCTGCAGAAGTACATGACAACTTGACACAAACACACACCAAGTTAAAAAAGGAAAGCTCGTTGCTTTTACTTTGCCTGGAATGTTACATACCACAGTAAAAGCACTTACATGGTGGCAAGAGCCAAATTACTGGATTTACTGAGTATGGATGCCACTAATACAGAGCTACACCTGACTGTTTTTCCCAAGTATTTCAGACCAAATCGAGTTAATATAACATCAACAGTCACATTTACATTAACATTCTTCAACTGCTAGAATCTAAGCAGCAGGAATTTCTGTTTTGAATTCCAACTTCACGGAAGTCTTTAGAGCAGGCTAGAATTATATTCCAATTCTAATAAAAGCCACGCTAATGAAATGCTTCTTGCTCCACTACACACATACTCTGTCTCTATCCAAAAGACTATCACACCCCTCTCAGTACTTAAGCAATTATCACAGCTTGGCTTAACGTAACAGAGTTAAGTCTTCCCTGTATCTCTTATTCTTGGAGTAAGAGAACACCAAGAGGTCAAGTGAAGACTTTTCATAAAGCAGTTGTCATTTTTATTTATCATGTCCAGCTTCAAATGCATTTAAAGATAACTGTGGCAGACCATCCCTAATTTAACATCAACTCTATAAGCATTATTTATAGGCTTAATTGTATTTCCAGTACATAACACAAGACAGATGCTTCTCACTTCTGTTTCCCTTAGTAACCACAAATATGAAAGCTGACTGCAGCACAGTTTGAGGGTCATTTCAAGAACAGAACAGGGAGAGAAAGGCTCCATTTTCAGATACTGATGCAGAAACTGAGTGAAACAGTAAAAGACACAGATCTATGGCAATTATTATAAGAATACCAGGAAGTCAGTATTCAGTATTCAAGATGCAGCTTCCTTTACAACTTTATTCTGTTATTTCTCCTGACAGCAACAGTTTAATAATAATGCTGAAAGAACTTGCACATAATTATATAACTATTGTTATTTGTTTCTAACTAGTTACCTAAAAGTGAACCAGTCAACAGTTTGATTTAGCTTGGAATTTCTAAGGAAAAAAAAAAGGCACTTCAAGGGAAAAAACATTATTAGTACTACTTGCTAATTCCCTAATTTAATTTCTGTGAAACTAAACTATGAGATACACAGAATTCTAACATTAAAGGCAATACACATTACAGTTTTGCTTATATTTTGTAACGCAACTTTTTAGCCTGCGTTTGCTTTGCAGTAACATTCTAACAATAAAGCAGTAACTTACAGAATATTCAAGAGTCCCTCTAGGTTTTTGAAAAGACATTCGTCGCCCATCTTTCTTGTCTGGGGTCTTCTTCTGGCCAGCATCTGAAAAAAATTGAGGCAATGCGTGTGTTAAATTCATTTTCCTCTCTCAGTACTGTCACAGGCTGCTGACTACAGCCCCGTGGGCAGACATCTAATCCACCAGTTACACAGCTTACTCCTGCTGATTCCAACAGACACCAGCTGCTAAAATAGGGACTTCATTCCTCTGCAATGCTTTAAGAATTTGACCAATACAAACAACTGATAACTGGAAACCAACTAACTGCAGAAACACTTGCTGCTATCCAAGAAGCCATTAATGAAGAATAAATAGGACATTGAACCCATCAGGGAAGAAACATTTCTGGAATTGCTGTGTTTGATTTTGTATCATACTCAGTCTGTTTTCATCTGAGGGGAGATGATCTAGAGTTCCTGCATGTTTGATCTAATCACTGGAGATATTTTGTCACTGTTTGATAATTACAAAGTATTTAAAGTTGTTTTATAAAACAAAGAGCATTAGTATTAAATTCATAATTATCCTATCCGTAGTAAACACACAGAGCTAGTAAATAAACACTAAAGATTCTACATATATTATACAAATGAAAAACTTCTTTTTATTGGGGCACTGTATTTTGATGACCTGTTTCACAGGCTAAGCAAGCAACCATCTGTAACTAAAGTATGCTCTATTATTTTAAACTAACTGGCTTGATATTTATGATAATCACGATGCAGCTGTGTAGTTACATGGTTCAAAAGAAATCACATACATCTCTAGAAAAGTGAGAGTTTTAATATCTGCATCCATACACACACATGGATTTTTAGAATTCATCTCCTCCACCATACGGCCTCCACCTTCAACAGTCAAGTATCTGCTATTAAGGAGCCCAAAATACTTACATGAATGAGACATTAAGTTTTCATGCTACAATGGGAATAGTTATACTCCCATTTTGATACATTCAAATTTTTTACCATAATTTACTCAAATATTTCAAGCTAAATTCAATAGAAGCAAGAAACCTTATAAAATGTATTTAAAAAAATATTTTAGCTTGGCTACATTGAGAATAGAATATTTACTGTAATCCATTTATGCCTCACCTGAAGTACTAAGGTAACATGCTACAAACCAACAGCATCTTTAGTGCACTATTAGATTTAATTAGCTCACAGTGCTGACACTGGAAGAAACTAGACAAGTATCAGTACAACCTTCCTGCACTCCCTCCCAAATTTCTACATGGATAGCCAAAACTATGAAAATATAGAGGGCACAGAAATCACAATGCAAATTACACAGCAAGTTCTGCAAAAAAAGAAGAAACAAAATGAAATCTTGGAAAAAAAAAAAAAAAACCACAAGAGAAAACCTACCTCAGAAATATCTTATATTTGCTATAGAGAACAAGCTGCACAAGACAACAAAGTAGTGATTTCTAGCAGACCCAACATAAATAATCTCCTGTGGTACTCTATATATAGATAAAAAAGGGATATAAACTTTGGTCTAATTCATCGGGTTTTATATAGCCTGAGGAAGAATGCACCCATATCTAAAACTGATCCATGGATGGTATTAATTATGATATGTTTTTATAGCTATGAATAACATTCAGAACTAAGCCTATTTCTAAAAAGTCTCTAGCAATTCTACAAACCTATACACTAATTCTGCACACTGCCATCTTCATTCAGTACATTAGAAGGTACTTCTTCCCTTATTTACTAATAGCAGCTTTTTAGAACTTAGTTGGAGGAAACATTCATTTCTGATTATACTCTTGATGTTTAAACTTACTACAAATGTCTCTGAGGGAAATGAAGCCAACTCAGTAACAATAAAATACACTAGAAGTTTGTGTGTAGGCTTAGTAGCAGCCAATAAATATTCTCCTCGTCTAGGTCAAATATTTTGTTAGCAAATTTTTTACCTGACCTTGCAGCACAACAGGTGTCTCCACAGCAAGCTACAGAAAACCTAACAGTTGCTTGACTGTAGCTGTTCCAAAATTTTCAGCCCTTATCAAAGCTTTGCCAATAGCCTAATTATTTTCTTTCAAGAGCAGTCTGGGTCAAATAATCCTAAGAAAAAGAGAAAGGATGCAACTGAAAATAGACTGATCTCATCCAGGATGCCATACATGCCTCAATAACCTCTAAATGGAGAACCCTTATTCCAGAACAAAATGCCTTCTTCCCCTCCTCCCCCGCCATGAGATGGAAGTAAAGAAGCCCCATATGTACATTCAGTTGTATACAGCCCAATGTAGTTTATGGGGATTTTCTCAACCCAAATTTACCTTTCTTTTTTCTTCTTACTGGTTCAAGTGTCCAAAGGCACCTTGCAGACAGGTGCCACTCAAGAAGTCAAGATAAATTATCTTCTCTCTCTCCAGTAACTGAGCAGCAGAATGAAGTCGTGCAAAAATACCCACTTCTGTTCCTTATGCCAGAAATAAGAATGGGAAATTACTTGTTCTTCCCAGCAAAGAACCTCCACTGCTGCTTTAGACTTAGAATCACAGAATGATCATAAAAAAATCCTGAGTTGGGACTCACAAGGATAACTGTGTCCAACTCCTGGCCATGCCCTAGACAACATCAAGGGTCACATGCCAGAGAGCGACTGTTCCAGTGCCCAGTCATTCTCTGCTTGAGGAAGCTTTTCTTAACACCCAGCCTAAACCTCCCCTGACATGGTCTTATGGTGTTCCCTCAGGCCCTGTCATGGTCAGAGAGAAGAGACCAGTGCCAGTCCCTCCCACTTCCCCATTCTTGAGGAAGCTGTAGGTCTCTATGAGGTCTCCTCTTCTGCAAGCTTGACAGACCAAATGACCTCAGCCACTTCTCATATGGCTTCCATTCTAGGCCCTTGATCTGCAGAGATTTGAGAGAACTCTGGTAACTTTAGGAAAATAAGATCAAACAGAGGGTAGGGGTGGGGAAGACAGGTCCCTGTTGAAGGCATCTTGTAAGAAAGCCAGGAGAGTTCCTCCCACAAGTTTTCCAAAAGTTTATAGTCTGCAGCTAGGGTTTTTGATGCCCCCTCCTCCCCTACCTTCCATAAGGAAGGCAGTAAATCCTACCCTTCCATTAGTGGCCCCTTCCATTCCTTCAGTCTGTGAAGGCATTACCTCCCCCTCACTATATGGGTACAGATTCAAGCGTTTCATAACCTGACACAATGTGAGTCTCCTGAGTCAACAAGAGATGGAAGCAGGCAACACTGAACTCCCTGTGTGCTGACTACCCAGCTGGCCAAGCTTCCAAAATCCACACCTCTGCCCACAGCCCAAGTGCTCGAGCTGTCTGCTCATACAGAACACATCAATTTGGACCCAACCTCTCAGAAACAAAACTAGAATGTATTTCAGCTGTGAAAATAGGTCAGAGTAGTAGAAAAATTAATTCAGCCTCCCTGATGACACACTACAAGGCCTCTATCTCTCACTAAATTAGCCAGCTATTCATTTTTGAGGGCAAAGGAAAGAAGTCTTCCAGCCAGCGCCCCTAGCATTCTAGGAAGCACATGCAAGCAGAAACAACTGCCAGCATAGAATGCTAAAAAAAGTCCAAAAAGTCCTCAGACCCAAGAAGAGTCAGTCTGACGCCCTCATTTTACTTATTTTCCACGTAACTGTTGCAGAGGCTCTCATTTTGTTAGGTTACATGCAACCATTACTTCATCTGCCAGCAGCAAGACAGTGAGGCTAACAAAGGTTGATGCTTTCAGACCACACCAAGAAAAACGTGACACCACTGACCACACTTAAACACAACCTCAAGAGTCAAGTAACTTGTTTAACATGGGATCTGGGGTGCTATGTTATGAGAGCTCTTAGCTGTGCTGTTTTAGGCAGAAAGAAGAAAAGACTTTGTAACAACAGGATTCACACTTTAATTCGGAACTGGGTGGGCCTCCACAACAGCTTGAAACACTGAAGTCAAAAAGTGCATGCCAGATCCACAAATGACAAGAAAATGTTTCAGCTAGGATTTAAAATACTAGAACTAGAAAGACGCAGAACATGGTGTTCAAAATGACACAAGACCAGTATTTAGTCTGAGTGCACAAGCTCAGAATCTTGAGGTTAAATGACTGCAGCATACGAATGATTACATATAATCATCCAAGACAGAAAGGACTTACTGTTCCAACATGCTTACACAGGATAGGAAAAGGGGGCTTATGGACATTATGTTTTAGGAAGATGCAGTTTTCAATAAGGCAGCTTTGATATTAAAATATTAATTACTCAGTGGCATTCAACTCAAAACAACTAAAGTCAAATCCTAACATTTATAGCAGGCTTTCTATAAACTGCCTCTACATGGCCCTGTGCAACTGAATTTTGGTTGAGTGAAAATATTCTTGTGGCACTTGCTAGCTTAAATTATTATGACAAGAGCAGCATTTCTCATTTATTAGTAAGCCACCTCAGCTTAATTGTAGACCTTCAATTTGCTGTTCACTGATGCTTTTAGCACACCTTTGGAGTTCTGGCACTAAGAGCTGGTAAAGATAAGGATACAAGCTAGGAACTGCTTAGGAGGATCTTCAAGCTCTGCACAGAGCCAAATGTATTCACTTTAACCTTGTTGTCTGCACAATAAGATTAAATCTCGACTTGCAATGTTTCTCAGCTGCTATTCCAGTCATTCCAATGTAACAAAAATAAACTTTTCCAGAGAAATAAACTGATAAACCAAACAAGTACCCTCTGAGAAAAAGCAAAGAATCTGGACAAGTCCACAATTACTGCAAATGGTTTAAAATTAATAAATGAGCTTGAAGTATCAAGCTTATTATGATCAAGAAGATAAGAAAAGAGTATTCATCCACTGTCCATCAAGAACTGCACATTTGTGCCTCAGATTTACAGGTGTTTAAAAAAAAAGGAAAAGGCAGCAACTTTGTCAAATTCTTGTCTAGGACACAGTTCTTCACAGGCTCTTAAATATGCAGCACATATTGGGTAATGAATCAAACTAAGAAAAGTAGTCTGAAATATTTTCAAATACATCTTTATTTAGCAGTGCATGGAAACAACTCGCTAATTGATAAAACAGGAAGCACAGATATTACATCTTTATTAGATTAGTTCTGCTCAATAACAATTAGATCATTATAATTTATTCATAAAGAAGCAAAAGAGATTAAAGTAGGAAATCTTTATATTCCAAAAGACCTGGTGACCTGACTCTCCTAACAGCAGGGACTACATTTCAGTCAGCAACTGTCTCATTAACCCTCCTCCCCTCCTGCAATTAGATATGCTTACAATAATTACAGGAATATTATTTACAGTTCTCTTCCAACATCTTAGGAACCAGAAACAGAGGCCCTAGCCTACAAGATACTCGTGGTCTGCAGTTTTCTAGCTAAAATTGTAGGCTTTCAGACCAAGGCAATGTCATAATGCCTCCTTCAGTCTCTTCTTTCTAAACAACTGCTATCTGTTCTGATTCAGTCTTTCCAAGTCATGCCCTCAAAACTCTTGATCCTTATCACTGCTCTTCACATGATGCTTTTGTTCACATTTTTCTCTAGCAAACCCCCAAGTTCAATAAATGTGAGACCTTGCTAATGTCAAACACATCAAAGTAGCTTTTTCCTGCAGCAGATACAGTATTAATCCAAGTTCATTTTGTGATCCCCCTTACACACAACACCCTGCTATCCAGTCAGATGCACAGCATGCAGGCAGAAATAAATAAATTGATGATTTCAGGAATAAAAACAATTGAAGAGAAACAAACATAAGACAGGACACTTGTCCAGGGGCTTAGGATGTGCTCTGTGCATGATACTCCTGGTATGTACATCACATGGGCTTTCTTCTAAAATAAGATTTCACATTCAAAGTAAACAGAAATGCTTTACCAAATGTTCAGATTATGCCACAGTATGTCTTAACCAACAGTAAGTTGCCTTTCCTTTCGATTTACAATATACATGTATACACTTTAATATATCAGAAACCACTCAACTCCAATCTCCACCTTCTGTAAAATCTTGCTGCAGTCCAAATACATGTTTTAATGGGAACTATTGATATAGTAAGTCAACTTTTCCAATAACTCACTACCTCTTTCAGATACTAAAGCCCATTTAGTTGTACATGCTCAAGCCTACCCAATATCACAACAGCAGTCTGACCACCAAGCAGCAATATGAAGTTATATCCTTCTTATCTTCAAGAATTTACCCTTTGCCTTATCACACTTCAGCCCATGATACCTACCCCCTTCTAAGAGCTCAAATCAGTCAGCTTATCCTGCTGACTTGTACACTACAACTGCTCTGCTCACACGCAAATGCATCTGCTTTGGATGTGGAGTCATTCGCAGAGCCTCCGTAAACATCTTGCTGTACAAGTTTATTGCATTAGGTTTGCAGATAAATGGGGGACCAGTCAAGATACATGATGGCAGGGCTGCTGTTCAGCAGGACCTGGACAGGCTGGGGAACAAGCTGAAAAGAACCTAATCAAATTCAGAAGGACAAGTCTTTTGCACAGCAAGGAAGAGCCCTTGGTGTTGTACAGTTGACACGGCTCAGCCAAGGAGCAGCTCTGCTGAAAAAAAGCCCCAAGGGTCTTGGTAGGCAGAAGCCAAAACAGGAGACAGAAGCATGACCTGGAAACAAGGGGGATGCAACAGCATCCTCAGCTGTATTACTATGAACAGCAGTCAGCAGACAGAGAGCACACCTATTATCCTTGCACTGCAATGCCTTTGCAATACTGGCTCTAGCGTCCCTCTCCCTGAAGACATTCACTATAGGGAAGGCACAGATAAACAAAACTATTTTGGTGAAGGGACACCAAGGTAGTCGAGGGCTGTGAGAAGAGGTCAGGAAAACAGAGCCTCTCCAGTCTGAAGGAGAAGTGGTTTTGAAGGACTGTAACAGCAGCCATCCTGTACCTTCTACACAGCTTTCCCAGGTGTCAAGATGACAGAGCCAGTCTTTCCAGTGATACACAGCAGGAGAACAAAAGGTAACAGACAAAGAAGAAACAAAAGCGCTTCTGAGTAGAGAGAAAGCAAAAAACCCTAATTGACCAGTGCAGCTGTGCAGTTTCCATCTCTTGACATTTTCAAAGCAGAATAAAGCATTGAGAAATCTAGCCTGAAGTCATCACCTTCCCACCTTTAGCAGGGTCAAACAACCTTACTTGCAATTTGAGTTATCTGTAACTATGATTCCTTCATTTTTCTGGCAGGCAATACAGATACATAAGGCCACCCCACCAAACCAAGCCAGAGCGAGATTTACACATATAACATAAGGTGCGTTGCTTGTTGATGAACAGAAAATTATTATTCATACATGTAGTGACCTGAAATGTTGCTATGAGTACACAGGTTCTCAATAAAATATCAACTTCTAAATTGTTTGAATGTTAGAAATGGAAATTAACAAGAAAAAAATAAGATAAAAACACAACTAATATAATACAGTAAAACAAAAATTCAATACAGTCAAAGGATACCAGAAAAAAAAAAAAAAAACAACACGTTTCAGTCATCTGCTAGATTAGTATATAAACTAAACTTCAGTTAAACATTTGATACATCAGAATCCTGCTGAACAGGAAAAATTGGATAAAGAATTGTGAAATATGTAAAAGATGCAGTGAAGAGAAGAGAAATACAAATCAGCAGAATGGAGAGGTATATTAATGAGATCCCAATGGAGTAGTTTTTAACACAGTACAATTGCACATCAGCAGACAAATTCAAAAGGACAATCAACAGCAAAGGCTGTGAAAAAGGACACACAATGAATTCTGAAGTTTCAAAGCTTGGAGGAATAAAAGCAGGGAAAGATGCAACAGTACAAAGCAGAACCTGAAATAAAAGATCATTTAACATCACATGCACCAAGGGAATACTCAAGAAATCCTGTACATTAGTAGCACAGAAGTCTGAAGAAGAGCTTGTGCATACATTAACATATCACAAGATGACTGAGTCACCAGCCTGATACATTCCAAGATCACATTTGCTTCTTATGCCTGTACCAACTGAATTATTTTCAGCCATGAAAGCAAAGCATTAGCGTCTTTGTAAAGGGTGTTGGTACATTTCATATGTGCTTCATCCCGAACAGTGTGTACAAGAAAACTCACAGAAGTGTGTCTCCCCAGTTTGAATCCTCTTCCCTACTTTATCATACACCTGGTAATTTCTTAAAAATGAAGTACTGAATAAAGATGAAAGGACAAAGTAACCTGCTCTATATATTTGCTTTATCCTAAGATTTTTAGAAAGAAAGATACTAACTTTTATAGCAGGATTTGAGAAATGTATTTTAAGCTGGCACTGCACATTTATCCTTCTAATGTACTGCTGCTGCCTTGACAAGCCACAGAGTTTACTGGATATGCTGTGTATGGTAACCTTACCAATCAAGACTCCAAAGCTGGTATGAAAGAAATGTAAATAAGCCCATAGGCCAGATGGATCAGAACTGAACAATCAAGTTGAACCTGAGGGAGAAAAACAACAACAACAAAAGTTTCAATAGAAGGCAGCTGTAAGAACTTCCCTGACAGACTGGTTCAGAGGAGTCTCTGAATCACTGATTTTTATTTAACTTCTGTCCTTAATGAAAGACACACTGCAGGAAGTCAGCACTACCCATGCAGTGTATTTTCTCCCTCCATGAAGTGAGGTGAAAATATCTTGGAGGGAAGAAGCGTAAGACTCCAGGTACAAAAGTATATCCTCACAGATCAAAGGGTCATTCAGAAGAGAAGCCTCTTGAATACACTTACTCCAGCCTCCAGTTTTAAGTAGAATTATTTTCAACATCAAATCAGGTCACCTTAGAGCTGTCCCAGTGATGGACCACTCTGTGTGAAGTTTTTTCTATTGTCCAATTTCTATTGTCCTAAGCTAAAACTCAGGCTCCTCCTCCTCCTTAATCTCCTAGCACTGGGAAGAGTGTGTCCCTCTAGGTAGATATAGGAGGTAATCAGATTGCCTCTAAGTTGTCTTGGTCTCCCCTCTGCATCACTAAAGCCCAGCTCCCTCAACCCCTCCTCACAAGCTGATGCCCTGTGCCCCCAAATAAACTGGCTGGACCCTCTGTAGTTCCTCAGCAGCTCTCCTGAACATGGTACACAAATCAAAGAGCACATGTATAGCCTCAGCAGCATCACAGAAAAGATGCAAAACCATGTTGCTCACTGCTGGTCACACTCTCCTTACACAGCAAAGCAGACTGAACTATGGGATGCACTGGTGGCTCATTTAAGTAAAAGGTTTGTATAGATGAGACTCAAATTAAACTGAACCTTCAAGTTAATTGTGCAGAAAAGATAATTCTTAATCACACATTGCCTAAAGCCGTGAGTTGCATCTCAAAGCAACTAAAACCACAATTAACTTCAGCATGCTAACATCTACAGTACATAACAATAATCAAGAAAATGACACCACCATTCTAGCTAAAGTTTCTGGGTAAATCCAGGCTTGAATACATACATATTAGCTCATGCTACTATAAAATATCAATAGATTATGTTTAGAAGTTATATTTCAAAGCTTAGAGGCATTTTTAAAAAAAGAAAACATTTACACTCTGACACTGAGAGTGCCTTTACTAAAGCCAGATGTTTTCTCTTGACTTTCTGATTATATTTGCATTTTTATCCTCCATCACAACCATTAAAAGACAAAAAATCTTTATAAAGTTCTTTCACTAACTAGGCTGCTGACACAAACAGTGTAAACCAGACAAACAGGTTTACAGACTCCTATGGCACTACTCAGTCTTCCAGTGAGTACTTTCTCCCTACCAAGAAATACTATAGACTGTTCTGCATGTGTCTAAAGAAGTGATTTAAAGCACAGCATGGGAACAGACCTGCCTCCTTGAACTTGTACACCTGACAGAAAAGCTGTTCAACTGCTCAAAAAGACAAGTATGAAGACAGTAAGGGTAAAATTATTAATATTACATTAATTAAATTGAGATACTTCATTGTAGAAGCTAAAAAAGGTTGGGTTTTGTTTCAAAGAATTTGAAACATGGCTTTAAGGCATTTATGAAGAACTGTTCTCTTAACAAGTAATGCACAGTCACAACTGAACCACTCAAACAAAAATCCAACAAAAAACAAACAAACAAACAAAAACACAAACAAACAAAAGAAAACCAAAAACCAACCAACCAACTGAAAGCCCTAGGTGGGGAGCTAAAACTACAGTAATAGGTAGGCCTGGATTCAGGACACTGCAGAGACTAAGCATTTGGAGCATTTAGAATCTGCTATTAAGTCTTAAGCTAATGCCAGGGGACCCATCTCTAATTAAAACAGAGGTCTGATTTCAAATGAATCATTGTAATCATTGTTACAGCTTCCACAGCACCCATTACCAGGGCACAGGTGGTTTGTGAAAGCCAGCAAAATGCTCCACAGAAGAATTCTACAGTCACAAGAATTTGCTTTTGCCCATAGCTGACAGAAACCCTGTCAAGGGGAAGGCAGCACAGGAGGGCCAAGGTCTACTTGCCTTGCACATACTTCACCTAGGTGAGGAAAAAGTTGCAATAAAGTCCATAAACACAGAGACTCACCCTGCATTCTAGAATTTTGTCATTAACACAAATTTTAAGCATTATATTATGAAAGCATCTGTGAAGATACATTTTCTGCTCAAAGCCAGAGGAAAAGAAAACACAGAACATTACAATGAAGTCTGAGTTAAGCCTTTCTCCCAGAAGAAAGGAGGAAAATAGGGCCTTTCCCTCCAACAAATCTCATGTATCACAGGAGACGCTTTATACTAACAGCTGAACACAAGGCCTTGTAAGAGATTAAAAGGCCAGAAGATGCTAAAGCATTTTACTGCCATTTTGGTTCTGCAAAAAGAGTGTAAGCAATCTTTGTCAAAAAGTCTTTAACTGTTTGCAGAGGCCTTATTCAAGGCACTTCATTTCACTGCTGAGAAACAAGTTATAGTCTCTATCACTCCCTGGGTATGCTGCGGGGAGGGACATGAAATAAATAAAGAGTGGCGATGTAAATATAGCTGGTTACAAATTATCCTTTCTGTGCAAGAACTGTGACCCAATGCACACAAGGAAAAAACATCTACATCTGACTGGCTGCACAGGCATTCCTATTACCTTGCCTACCACACTGAGTAGCAGACCTAGCTTCCCTTCAAGGGAAACAAGAAAACTCTTCCATAATAACCCTACAATAACAAAGAAACTTAATGTGTTTTAATATTCATTTCAGTAGAGACCTGACTTCAACCTCAATTAGAGACTCTAACAAACATTCGTTCATCTACTTCACACAGAACTTCTCAAAACAGGGAAAAAGAGGAAAATACTTACTATTTCTTGTATGCTCCTCTTTATTTATTACAAAGCACTTGCACAAATTTAACTTCATATGTTTTTTTCTTTCCAAGCAATCATTAGATCATGCTGCTCTTACTAGTTATGTCATGACTCGTTTTTAACTCCCAATCCATAGCATTACCTCTCTAAGAGATTTCACTGTGTGCTCCTCTTCTGCATGAACAAGGGTGTGTGCATTTACTGACCACCTCTCGAGTTTTCATGGTATTTCTTGCCAATCTAAGTGCTCACATCAGATACTTACAATGCCTATACCAACAGCCACAACAGCATTATCAAGACAAGAGGTGACAACAGCAGCCCTCCTCCTTCCAGGCACAGGACAAGGAGTCACCTACTGCTGTCTCCTGACTGACCTGCTTGGCCACTGAGTGGCACAGCCACTACTTCTGCCCTTAGCATCCCCGAGCCTACTTCCCAGTAATGCTGCCCGTTCCTAGGCAGCCGCAGAGGCAACCCCCTAGACAAAGGACATCGCCAATTGAGGAGCACGTGCTCCAGGTGCTTTCCTACACCCTGGTCTATGAAACTACCAGGAAGGGGAAGTTAATAAAGGAAGTGTAGGAGTTGTGTCACGGAAATCAGGAAGACGTTCAGTCGGTTTGCCGCTGGTAGACGCAGCCCCGCCGCAACCGCTCCGCGGCGCCGGCAGCGCCCGGCCCCGGCCCATGTGCCGGCCCGTCCCCGCCCGCCCTGCGCCCCTTCCCCCGCCGCCTCCTCCCTGTCTCCCTCCCCCGACTGCCGCTCGGAGCCGCCCGGAGCGGGGCAGCAGCCGCTGTCGTTCCCTCTCCCCGACCGGCTCGGCTGCCAGCCCGGGACACGGCGGGGCCGCTGCGGGCTGAGAAGGGACCCTCTGCCCCGGCTGCTCCCGCTTCCCGCCGAAGCCCGCGCACTCCAGGAAGGCTCGGGAGGGGCGAGGAGCCGAGCCCGCTGCCCGGGGAGGCCCGGGCCGCCCGTTGCCCGCCGTTACCCCCGGCCACCCCCGCGCCCTCGGCCCCTTCCCCAGCGGTACCTGGCGTCGGCTTGGCGGGGCCCGGCTCCCCGCGGCTCCGGCCATCCTGGCAGCGGCCGTGGCGGAGACCGCCGGGCACGGCGCCCCAGAGGCGGCTGGCGGTGCCGCGGAGCAGGCGGCTGCCCTTGCCGGTGAGGGCGGTCAACGAGTCCATGGCCGCGCTACCGGCCGGGGGGCGCCATGACCGGGCCGGGACCCGCGCGCCGCCGGCCCGCGCCGCAACTTGGGCAAACTTTGGGGCGGCCCCGCCCCCTTTTAAAGGGGCCGCGCCGCCGCCGCGGGGCGCGGGCGGGGCCGGGACGGCCGGGGGGCGCTCCTCTGTCACCGGGGCGGCCGGGGGGCGCTCCTCTGTCACCGGGCCGGCCGGCGAGCCCTCTGTCAGTGCCCGGGCCGGCCGGGGGGCGCTCCGTCAGTCCCCGGGCCGGCCGGGGGGCGCTCCGTCAGTCCCCGGGCCGGCCGGGGGGCGCTCCTCTGTCACCGGGCCGGCCGGTGGGGCCTCTGTCAGTCCCCGGGCCGGCCGGGGGGCGCTCCCTAAGTCCCTCTGGCCTCGGGCAGGCTCACGGCCACCTGTTCATCTTCACGGGCTCACCCGCAGTCCGGAAAGTTGGTTGTGTTTCGTGGAAGCGCGGGACTTTACAACCACGTGCTGCAACGCTTTCCACGAACTTTCAGCTTTCCTGTCTCAGTATTCCCAGGCGTGAAAATCAAAACAATCCCTCACTTCTAAATCTTTTCACAGTAATGAAGATGTATAGTATAAAAGTAAGTATAAAACGGGACCGGCCGTGACACTGTGTGGTTTTGCTCTTCCTGACCCCTGCCTCTCTCCGAGCGTCCCTGCCTGCCGTGGGATGCCGCCACCCTTGCTTGTGCCAGGCAGCCACGTCCCGGTGCCCTCCTTTGAGGGCTTGCCAACATCGATACCCGACTCAACCTTTGAACCGACTAGGTGACTTCCAGCAAAACTTACTAGCTATACACTTTTTCTTTCTTTTTGAAAAAGACATTTGTTTTGTGGTATTCATTTGTATCTTTGCATTCTTCATCCCCGTAATTCTTGGAACTTTGTGTTTTGTGGTATTCATTTTTACCTTTGCATTCTTCACCACCATAATTCTTGGAACTTTTTAAGTTTCAAAAAAACCCAAAACTAATCAAAACATGATCCAAGATTTTCACAGAAAAAGAAACACCTAAAGCATTGAATCTCATTATTAAGATCTGCCTTATGATGTGTTCTGTGTGTATTGAGGCTGAAAGAACAGCCATATAATGATATTTATACCTGTGTCATACACCTGGAGAATGCAGAACTGTAAGCTAATATACTTATATTTTAATATGAGTATGATACAATTATATGCTGCATCTAGCTGCAGATGAAGGCATTGTTTAATAAAAAATGCTCTTGTTGAGCCAAATCTATTGTGTACATGCAGAACTGTTGAACAAAGTGCTGAGCTATTTCAACTCCTATTCACTTGTAGCAGCTGCTCAATTAAATCAGAATTTAATGTCAGCATTTTAGAGTGCTGATTTTTGAGGGTTACTTGATTTAAACAGTACACTCAAATCAACATTTCTACTACTCAAATCAGTTCTTGCTCAGGAGATAATGATGTTCAAGACTTTTTTCAAATAAAACCTTTCACTGAAAGAGAACAAGAAAATTTTGACAGATTTAGCTCCTCCTTCCTTTCCTCAAGATCTTCCAGTAGAAATGGATGAGTAATCTGTCTGTTCCAAGGCTAGTGAATAAATCTGGTACTATGGAGTCACTGCATGGTCTAAGTACCACTAGATATTTAGAATATAAACAGTTCTGCCAACCAGATATTTCTTGCCCTAAGCAGCGTAATTAGTTTTCATTTTATGACAGGATTTCTGCCATGAAGAAGATATGATTGGTCTTTTACCCTGGTGATTCTATTTTAGACAAAATCTATTACATCTATGCATGAAAAATGAGTTTACAAATGTGGTGATGAGCCCATTTGAAACTTCCAGATCAGCTGCCCACCAGTAGTCCAGCCACGTATACACCTCTGCTATTGTATTGATTACGTATATTTCTTCTGTGGTTTGAAATAATCCTTTTTTTTTTTTTTCTCTTTCAGGTTTATATTTATAGAACCATAAAATTGTTTAGGTTAGAAAAGACCCTTTAGATCATCAAGTCCAACTGTTAACCTAGGACTACCAAGTCCACCACTAAACCATGTTCCTAAGTGCGACACCCTCTAGGGATGGCAACTCTACCACTTCCATAGGCAGCCTGTTCCAAGGCTTGACAACTCTTTTGATGAAGAAATTTTTCCTAACATCCAATCTAAACTTCCCATGGTGAAGCTTGAGGCAGTGGTTTTTTTCATTATATTGCAGTAATAGAGTCTACAAATTCAGATTCAGACAGCATTTTGATGATGTATTCAAGGTAAATTTTTGATAATTATGAATATATTTTAGCTGCTTTCACCTGCTTTCCTCACAAGTAGTCCTTCTGAACTATAAAAAGGCTACTTTTTACTGAAATGTGTTTTTTATTCATAGTATTGAAAATCATTGTCTATACTCAAAAGCATCCATTTAGCAATGTTTTTACTTAGCAAGAACAAAGTCTTCAGTTAGACTGTTTTAACTATAAAATCAAGATTTAGGTATCAATGCTCAGAAGAGTAACAGCACTCTTTAAGATACGTGACACTCATAAACTACTGATAAAATTTCAAGGCATTACTGTAATACAAGAATTAATATTACACTGTTATTAGATTGTGAAGAATATAGTCAGTTATACTACTTGCCATCCAGAGGGACCTTGAGAAGTGGGCCCATGCAAAACTCATGAAGTTCAACAGGCCAGTTATGAGGTCCTGACCCTGGGTCAGGGTAATCCCAAGCACAAAAACAGGCTGAGCAGAGAGAATCACCGGTGAGAAGGACTTGGGGGTTGGTTGATGAGAGGCTCAGCATGACCTGGCAATGCAGCCCAGGATACAGTTGGTTTTCTGGGCTGCATCAAGAGAAGTGTGGCCAGCTGGTCAAGGGAGGGGATTCTCCCCCTCTGCTCTGCTCTCCCACCTGGAGCAGCCACTTGGAGCACTGCATTCAGCTCTGGGGCCCCTAACATAAGAATGTGGATCTGTTTGAACCAGTCTGTAGGAGGGCACAAAGATGATCTGAGGGCTGAAGCACCCCTTCTATAAAAGACAGGGCTGGGATGCAGTCTGGAGAAGAGGAAGCTCCAGGAGACCTTAAAGCACCTTCCATCTACAGGGGACCTACAAGAGTGTTGGAGAGGGAATTTCTACAGGAGTGAAGGCTTTAAATTGAAAGAGGTCAGGTTTAGATATTAGGAAGAAGTTCTTTACTGTGGGTGGTGAGGCACTGAAACAGGTTGCCCAGAGATGATGTGGATGCCCCATCCCTGAAATTGTTCCGAGCCAGAGTGGACAGAGCTTTGAGAAACCTGGTGTAGTGTAAGGTGTCTCTGCCCATGACAGGGGGGTTAGAATTAGATGACCTTTAAGGACCCTTCCAACCCAAACCATTCTATGGTTCTTTGGTAGGTATCATCAATACAAATATCCAGTGGTATGGCCTTTAAGATGCTGTTTCACCTTGCTTATGCCTTAGTTGTACCACACCTGTGCTAGCAAGACTTTTAAAAAAGATCTCTGCTCTCAAAACTGACCAGACTTAATCCAGTGTTACTTTAAAAATCTAATGTACTGGTACTTAAGATTGTAGCCTATATTTCCATGTGAAAAGCTCTGCAGCATTCCTTTTTAATTGATAGGAGCAACATGAACACTCCATACAGAAGCAATGTGTGTCCCTTTAACCATAAAGCTAAACCAAACATAAATGGGTTCCACAATATTTATAATTTTTTACACTTATGTTCATCTTGAACACCTTTACAGATCATTCTACCTTTCTGTCCTCAAAATGTCTGGAAAAAGCCAGGGTTTGCTGAGGAGGACTAATAAATCTGTGTTTGACCTCTAAATGTGCAACAAGGATCTCTTCTGGGTTTATCTTCTGGCCTGTGGTATCAGTGGAGAAAAGAGTGTCTCTGTAACTCATCCACTTAAAACTGTCCCTCCAATAAAAAGGAACAGGTCCTACCTGCTTTGAATTGCTTCTTTCTGTTCCCATGCTATGAGTATAAGCAAAAGGATTCATTTGGCATGTGAATGAACTGTTAGTAAAGCTGATCAATTTAAAGTACCTTTTAGTTTAGTAAAAACTCACTAAATTTTTGTTCATTTGTTATTATTTTGTTTTGAGGTTACAATTATCCCCAGTTAGATCTCCAGATTTGAGTTGTGTCTAAACACCTGTAGAAGCACAAACTGCAAAACAACAGATGAGTCTAGGTGGCTGGGAGAGCAGAAAGGGAGGGAGGGAGGGAGGGAGAAAGGGAGGGAGAAAGGGGAAGTTTCACTCCAGGCTCTATCTTCAGTGCTGGTGTGTATTAGCTCAAAATGAGAAGTCAGACTGTGGCACAGAGACACCTTCATATTGGTATTATGCACAAACCCACATTCAGTAGCTACAGAAGTGTTTCACAGAATATGTCTGCTTTTATGATGTAATATTTAATAACACCTTATGCTAATCTATTGCACAACCTGGTCTGGTAGCTAGATCTCCAAATCCTAAACCAGAGCAGGTAGAAGCTGATTGAGCTGCATCCTAAAAGGTGAGAAAGAGAGCAGGGATCCACTTTGGTCAGATAGAAAAGGATGCAATAGGGTAAAAATATTTCCAAAGTCTGAACATACAGTTATATATAAAAGTATTTCATAGGAGAAAAAAAAGATAAACCCTTAGCAAGTGGTAGCAATATCACTTCTTCAGGGACAGATCTGCTGCTTGTGAAAGTGCAAATTGTAGCAACTAATCCAGCAAAATGCCAGCAGATGCTGTTCAGCTTCCTCAGGGCTGGGCCAGTCACATGCCTGGTGTGCAGGATATGGGCCTCTCTCAGTAGGTCTTACCAAATTTGTGGTGTGACCAAGCTGCAGGCAAAAATGCAGCAGGCACTAACCCAACCCCTCACTCTGTTTTGTGAGAAGGGAGATTTGTACATGTATTCTGAGGTGGCAGTCTTGGTGTCAGTCATTTGGCAATTAGTCAGCGTTCATTTGTGTATAAACAACCTCTCGGCAAGTATGTAATTCTGGCAGCTTGAACCAAATGCCCCATTTAAGGTTCCTTAGTCATTCTGGAGGCACTGACTGTGCCTAATGCTATGGGGATGCTGCATGTCTTTGTCAGGTATTCTAAACTACCACCTCTGGTCAAGACACTACCATTTGTGTGGTTGCAAAACCCATAATTGGCAAAAATATGAATTTGAATTAGAACCTCTTAGAAGCTTAACCTCTTTCTTGATTTTTAATGAAGCCTATTTTTAGTAATGTAAAATAATTCAGGATTTGTTTGGGCTTTTGTTTCCTTGTGAAAAAGATAAACTCTTAAGACACAGAAAAACATACTGCACTCTGTTTCCAATGCTGTTTCAGTAAAAATTGAACAGAATGCTGAATGCACGTGCAGTCCCTGAAGGAAGGATTAGAACTCAGGCATGCAGAACTCCCACATTCTCAGGCCTATTTCCCTAGGAACAAACTAATTTGAATGATGAAGTATGGAAGTACACAGTTCTAGAAGCAAAAACATTTGCACAGATCTATTTTTGTGATTAAGAATGTTCAATTTATTCCAAAGGGAAATTCAGTGTCAGTATAATTTTGAAAGTTGAAAAGAGATAACCAGTAGGTGATACTAAGTAAATGGGTGTGTTTAAAGCAGGTTCTTCACAGAGCACTGTGGCCTAGGTGTGGCTGTTCATAAGGTTTCACAGACCACATCCTCTTTTCAGATTCAGCAAGAAAGAAACTCCCATCTGCATACCAGCTTCAGAAATGGCAAACCTGGAATTTCAGACTTCAGCAGGTAGGGATAAAACTCTGATTTTACTAACCAGCTCCCTGTAAGATTGAAAGGACATGGGGCCCATTCTCTACCTTGACCACTGATTCTGTTCACTGGTCAGCAGAAAATGTCACTCTGAAGGGACGAGACAGAACAAACATGGGCAACAAGGGAATTTGGCAGTCCCTGATTCTGGACTGGGATACTTCAAGTATAGGTTGTATTTTGTATACAATCATTCTTGAAATTACACTGAAAAAGACAGGAAGCCATAACAGCATCTCTTTCAGGAGAGTTGTTTTCTTAGTAGAAAACTGAATCAAACACCTGCTGTGTTTGTATTTCAAATATGGCTCAATAAATCTTTAATTTCTTAAGAAGCTGTACAAAATAAAGGTACCACACCTACATATGAGGTTTCTACAGGCTGAGGAGAACATTTGGACATCTCAGCTTACCCCTACAATATATTTTAGCATCAAAAGATGCACTGCTCCTTATGTTTAATTTCATAATAGCTAAGTACTGTAACATTCACTGTGTGATTTTGTGTTTTTACCAAGAAGTTGGTTATATAAATATTATAGTTTTGTTAGTTTGTTTGGTATCTAATGTAATCCAAGAGAGACTGCTTATAATTAGGACAGCCCAACAAGTCCATTTCACCTTTAAGGACAAAGGAATTTTTTGCTTTTCTTGCCAGATTTCAAAAATCTTCATACAATAATTTAAATTTAGATAGTAAAGATAGAAACACCATGCAAATAAATTGTACAAACCAATCTGGGGCATACTGTAACACATATATGAAAAATGTTAATTGATTCACAAGTGTCCTGTACTGGCATACATAGCATAGTTACAGGAATTCATACTAAGCATATGAAACCCAGCACAAGTGAGTATAAATTAAGAGTATTTTACTCCACTTTACCTCATCTTGCAAAATAATTTTATCAGATTTCAAAAACATGCCACAATTTTTTGACACTTTTGGATGTACCCAATTTCAGCTGCATATGGTCTGAAGTTTCAAAGATTCAGGTTACTGACAAGCTTTGTTGCCCGCAGTTACCCAGCTTCTCTGCAAAATTATACAATCATGGTCCCCATCCAGCTTGTTTTTATGCTTTTATTTTTCATGAAACAGCAAGAGACTTAGCGCTACAAAAATGAATATTCTAAGACTAAATATGTATTTTTTCTTATTTTCCCAAAGTATGCATATGTTTAGATGTTGAAATGATCCATTCTACAATAACATGTCAACATTTGTTAGAATATCAATGTCAACATGGAAGTTTTCAAATATGGCTTTAAGAACAAAGGCACATTATAGGGGGACTTCTCCATGTTTATGGCAGAACTTTAGTTTCAGCTGCAATTACTCAGTTCTTTATATGGATTACCTTATCAAATAAACATGAAAAGACTTCCAGGTCTTCAGTTCATATTTATCTGGTCAGTAGTGGCAGAACAGCCACTAAAAAACCAGAACCAGAACATTCTGTTCTTTCAGGGAGTTGTGTGATATTGAATCTGGACTCCAGGGGATATGAATACATGTTCATAGAAATACCCATGCAGTTTAAGGATGTTTACTAGTTATGGCACTTGCTGAACAGAGTCAGTTTTCAGTAGACACATCTTCTGTCTTTGTGTCATCAATTCACTGACATTTTTTTCTTTCATCATGTGTTTTGCAACTGCATGTGGAAAACACTGACAGTATAATTGATGACTCCATAGTATTTACTAGCTAATCTCGTCCTCCACAGAGGCATAAATTATGCAAATGATAAATAATTGCTTATGAAAGGTGTTCAGAAAATTGATTATTCATCAGATATTTGAATCATAAGCAAACAGTATTGATTCTTTTTCTTTTTTTTCCTTTTTGCCATGTAAGTGTAACTATTTTTTCCTTAACACTCACAAAATGCTTATCAAGTTGTTAATGCACTATATTCCTGTAAGGAAGTTGCTCATACTTGCTCAGAAACAATAGAGCCAGATTCCAATTAACTTTTTTCACTGATTGATTGGTTTATGATAAAATAGAATGTCCCTCTGGTTCCTATAGTTATTAAAGTAGAGTCTGGTTCTATACCATTTCTGAAGACTAAGCAATCATAACACAACTCAGATTTCAAACAAAAGCCTTGATTCAGAGCATTAACAAGAAAATTGTTTTCAGATCAATATCTCAGAACCTTATGACTGGATGTATTCCTCATGTTTACAGGAAAAGCCACATACTTTAGAAATCCACAGTCCTTCTTGGGGTTATAACATTAAAAATCTTCAAATTAATGTCTTTAAAGTACGCATTTAAAGTAATATAATGAACTGGTTGTGTCTGTTTGAAGAAATAATTAACTGCTTGTCACATACTCTCATTATGCTTGGTTGGCACCAAATCAGTTTACAATTCAAAAAACATTACAGCTTTTAGTAATGGGTTATGTGTTTTCATTGCAACCTTTAGACCTGAAGATATCTAAGATACAAGATGCTTTCAGTTCACTAGAAAAAAATTATTCTTCTCAGACACCTGGAAAAAAAAGGCTTAAGAACAGTGATGAGCAGTCAGTTCTATGTAGAAATGCCATCTAAAGTACAGTGATATTTGCTAGAAAAATGGGTCCAAAATATCATCAGAATTTATCCTTATCCAGAATAAGGCTAATGGCAACAGCTGATCCTTTTGATTGCAAATTTTTAATTCTAATAAGAATTACTGATTTTCTGTTTTACTTGCTCCTGCTTAGGCAGTGCATTCCAGGATTAAGGATTAGTTAAAAAAAGACTGAATTCTGTTTCAGCCTTTGTTACCTGTTTTTTTGTGATTGTTTCCCTTAAGTAAGCATACGAAAGCCTTTTGTACATACCTTTTCCTGAGCCACCTAAATTTGTGCAGGACATTCCTGAAATTTTCTTTTGAATTAAAACCTAGAAGAAGTATGTTGATCTTACTAGGAGGAAGTTCTGCTTTTTCTTTCTTGTTAAATCTTGCTTCTTAGGGAACATCTGGTGTCTCTCCCCTCCCCCACTGGCACCACATCACAAGCGCATGCCTGATTCATTTGCTCCCATAATATCATGTAGAAAACTTGTGGATGGTTATTCACTCTGTCCTTTTGGGGATAATTACTACAATTTATCCTCCAAAATCAAATCCACTGCTTCTAGATAGCTAAAGCATTTGAAGGCTCTCCATTACTGTATTATCTCTGAATTAAGAAACTTTATCCTTTATACAGTAGTGTTTCCCCCTGAGATTTCCTATCTTAACTCCTGCTCTCTCTCACATTTTATTATCTTGGTTTTGATTGCTGTCACAGTTTCCCCTGAAATTATTTGCATTATGTTGTGTCTCTTGTGATCAGCCACATTCAGCTGCAAGGCTGTATACACCATTAAGAGCCTATGCACATACACAGCTTTACAGATCCTGCTTGCCTCTTATTAATCTCCTTCTATTTGTTTAGATGGGATCTTCTTTAGGCTGCATTTAAAATTACTAAAGGCATGTCTTGCTATTTTCCTTGTATTTCATTTGAGGATGAAATATTATGGACATATATTGTGTACAAAATCTCAGAAGAACACTTCTTTTCATTGGTAATAATGGTTATCAGTCAAGGTTTTTTACACCAGTGCTTCAGGATCAAGACTTGGAACTTGTAAGTGATTTGACTCACAGGGGTTAAGGGTGAAGCACTGGTGACATGCTTTCTATCAAGAAAACAGGCTGTTGTATTTCTCAGAAATCAAAAGCTTATTTCTTCCAACAATAGGTCCTAATATTAATAAATTATGCTATGTTGGAAATACATGCAGCATACTAGTTTAGTCATGAACCTTAGTAAGGTCAGCAAATCTCACTGAGAAGAGAAGGGAAAAACAACTATTGTCTAACCTTGATCTATTTTTGTATTAAATATAAAGGTAAAATTAGTTATTTGAATTGGAGCTTGCCTCTTGAGTTCCTAATTGACTGCCTTGGGTATGGCTCATACCTCAGTGTCATTGAAGAAGACTGCAAGGCTGCTCCAGCAGACATGCTCTGGAGCTGACACAAACAGAGCTGCCATGGAACCATCCAGGTGTCAGGCTGCAGGGCAGTGGCACTGCACAGCAGGAGAGGTGACTCTGGTGTGGGGTGTGGCCAGATGGATGAGCTGCTCACCTGGGTGGCAGAGCTAAAGAAGGGTCAAACAGTATCAGGGGCTCTGAGGAGGAGATTGACTGGTGGAGACAGTCTCTACCATCACTGAGGCACAGGCACCAGATCTTGCGCCACTAGAAGGAAAGGATCCCCTCTTGCACTTTCCCTTCCACCCTCCACCAATGGGATGGGGAGAGGAATCAGGAAAGAAAAGAAAATAGAGCCGTGGATTGAGATAAGAACAGTTTAATGACTGAAACAAAGTAAAATATAATAATAATTAACAAAGTAGAAGTATAAATAATAATAAGTAATAAATAATAATAAAAAATAATAAATAATAAACTACTACTACTACTAATTGTAACAAAAAGGAGAAGGAGGGAGAAATGTGAAAACCAGGAAAGACAAGTGGTGCACAGCACAATTGCTCACTACCTGCTGACTGATGCCCAGCACATTCCCAAGCACTGATCAACCCCCTTCCAGGTAGCTCCCCCAGGTCATACACTGGGCATGACATTCCATGGTACGGAATATCCCTCTGGCCAGTTTAGGTCAGCAGCTCTTGCTGTGGTCCCTTCCAGTTTTTCTGCACCTCCTCACTGGCGGAGAATGGGATAGTGAAAAGTCCTTGACTCAGAGTAAGCACTGTTCAGCAACAACCAAAACAACGGTGTGTTATCAACATTATTCTCATCTTGAATCCAAAACACAGCACTGTACCAGCTCCTAAGAAGAAAATGAGCTCTGTCCTATCTGAAGACAGGACAGGATCACTAAAGCAATTCTGAAAAAACCCAGCACAACAACATTTTAATACTTTAGACTTGTTTTAGAGCCTCAGTAACTTTCCTTTTTGTTTTGGTTTTTTGCACAGAAAGCTTTGATGGGCTCTGTGTATCAAAGTACCTCTGGTTTTACTTAAGATTTCATGAAGAAATTAAATTGTAATAATAAAGTTAGAAGGCATCTAGATAAGTAGAATGGCAAAAATCAACAACTGTTTTAATCATGGCTGGCAAATCTGTAATTATCTATAGGAGTCAATAATCATGTGGATAAGAATAATCTGTTGATAGCAGTGTACTTGTACTTTCAGGAAGCTTTTTACAAAGTCCTGCAGCAAGGAAATGAAGCTGTTGTAGGACAAGATGGCTCATCATTTAATATCCTTTGAAGTACAGTAAGCAAGAGCCCAGAAAGAAAGATTCTCAATGCAGCCCCACAGAGATACATGTTTTTGAACTTACAGCATTATTAGGCTAAGGAGATAATAACACGGTGATGTAGTTTGCTGATGGTACTAAATGATGTAGAAAAGTAAAATATGCTAAAAAAAGATAAAAATTTATTAATAATACAAAACATAAACAAAGCAGCAAGTAAAATTCATTGTTGATAAATGCTGGATAAAGACAAGTTTTCCTCTAAGTGCCTATGTTTATACATACACAGTGATGAGCTTTATGTGAGCTATCCAGTAGAGATATATGAAAGTGTCAGTCAATAGACATCAAAAAGGAAAAATAAATATGAATTATTAGAAAAAATATAGTTACACTATACTGTAAATTCTTAAAATTAATATAGATTGAACTGCTGGTCACACTGTCTCAAAAAAAGATGCAATGTACTGAAAAACCTACTGAGAAAAGCAACAAAGGTGTTGAGCTGCTGCTTTCTAGGAAAGCAGAGGAAATAAAAGAATGTAGGTAAGCAGAAAATAGATCAGAGAAAAACAATTCACATTTCTTGTGATAAGAGAAGTTGGGGCACCTACTGAAATTACTGTGAAGATTTTTATAAAAGGGAACATTTTGTTACACAACATAACTGAATCACAGAATTCATTACCACAGGATGTGTATATGACAGATCTATGAATGGTTCAGAAAGTGATTAGAAAAATTAATAGAAAGCCCATCAAGACCCAATGAGCAAAAGAATGCAAATGCAAACTGATTTCTGGAAATCTCTATGTCACAGATTGCCTAAAGCTTAGAGGAATATCAGCAAAGTGTGTTTTCATATTTGGCCTCTTCTATATTCTTTCCCTAATTAGCAGCTGCTGCTGGCTGCTGTGGAAATAGGACACTAAGGTGGACATGAGTAAAAGATTACCTTCACCCCACCCTGCCCAGCCATGAAACCACCCTGTCCCCCTGCTCTGGAGTCAGGAGAAGTTCTTGGCAAGTGCTTTCCTTGGGTCATTTGCATTTGAAGGGGGTGGGTGACCATCCTGCAGATGGAGGAAGCTCAGAAGATCAGTTCTGGGGTCTCAGGGAGATACAAAACACCTCAATCGCTATGGATGCTGAAGTAGAGAGAGAGAAAAGCTATTATTTTGCTTTAATTTTTCTCTCTTTTTTAATCTCCTGAAGTGAATACAAGATGGTGTGGCTTTTCCACCTCAGTTGCCTTATCCCATAAAATTGGAAATCTCACCAAGTAGCAGTGTTGATAACTTAGTTTGAAGAGGAGTCACGAACGTTAAGTGTTTCTGGAAAAGAATCCATACAGACTATCAGAACATTCTTAGATGTCTAAGTCTTAAGGGCTCTGAAGTTGTACTCTACACAGGGAAACAAATGTGAGAAAAAGAAAGCATTGAAGGACAACCAGGAGATTTTGCCAAACAACCTGAGTATATTCTATTATATTGTAGTGGCTGTGGACTGCCCTGAGAAGCCAGCTGTGATCCTGGAAGGGCAGGGAATGTATCCTACAGCAGGTTTAGATTTAGCACACAAATATCCCTCTGTGCTGGTGCAGCTGCACTGCCAAGCTTGCTGGCAGGCAGGGAGAGGAGCCTGCTCATGCCCTGGCTCCACAGATGCTGCTTTGCACTCTGTAATACAAACAGTGGTCACAGGAGTTTCATAGCACTGTTCCTCAATGTGCAGACATAGGATAAGGGATTCTTTGGTTTTCAAAAATTAAAGCTAATCTTCAGAATTCAAGGCCTTTAGGAAAAGCGATGATATTTTATGGGTTTTTTAAAAATCCAAAATAATATTTTTTACTGTCATGCAAAATTCTTGTCAGGAATGGAAAATCTGTTACAATTAAGAGATAAAGTGCTTACAGAAGGAAGGGGTACTGAGAAAAGCTTGTAACCCTCTATGCATATTTCATTTTTTAAAAATCAACCTGGAAACAGTTTATCATCAAGTATAATGGTCTATTCACATATGACTCACCAAACAGAATGATACTATAACAAAATAAAGCAGCAATACCCAACATTTGTTTCCCAAAGTCTTACAGAAGGTAGAGAAAAAAGACAGTGTCATTTTATATGTTTTCTTACGGGATCAAAAATGTTGAAGTCAATTAGAACTTTGAGAAGCACATTAAAATTCACTATTTCTCAATATCTTAACACGTAATATTACTTTTAAGAGGCTTGATGACAAGGGAGCATGAGCTAGCAATAGCATTCACTTTCCAAAGTTACTCACACTGGATGACACAAGGACTTGCTTGTACCATAAACATTCCCCACCCCTCCTACATGGACTGCATGAAAGCTGCCAAACAAGCTTTAAAGTGCTGCAGGGCCTTGGAGGAGTGATTTGGCAGATTTTTACTGCATGAATAGCAAAGGGGTGTAAGCCTCTAGTGGTGATATAAACAGGGATTTCAGGAGCACTGTAATGTGTGTGTTCATCATAACAAAGTGCTACCTGTGACACATTGTGACCAAATGGTCTGGATGTAGAAGCTGTGTTTCCATTTTGTAAATTGGTCTGAATTAGGCCAATGGTGTCTCAGACAACAAACCAGCATCACTGGGTGGTTAGTCTAGGCAATATTCTGTCCTGGGAAACAGGGTGTTTCACACATGTTTGATATCCACAGCAGTGTTTTGACTGTTTAAATGCTTTTCCATTTGATTTTATAAAAAGAACCTTCTTCAAGTATCAGCATTATTACTCTGAAGAAAAAGAATAAGAAATAAATTGTGTGCAGCTTGCACAATCTCACAAGTCTTTTGAAAGAGGTAATTGGACTTTTGAGGGCAGATTGCCATAGCATATTGCAGATAGGAAAATCTTGCTAAATTTTGTGGTCTGCCATGCCTCTCTTGCATTTTACAAAGGCATCTTGCATCATGTGAGGGTAAAGCATTCTTGTAAACATTAAAAAGCAGAGGAGCTGTGGGTTTTTTATTGTCAAGCAATATTGTCCTTTCCTCCCCCAAAATTAATTTTCCCTTTTCTTAAAAACATTCATATAGTCAGATATTAGTACCACTAAATTCAAACACTCCCCTTTAAATGAACTGCTCTTCCAACACTTTTTCAGCCTTGGTGTCAAACAGAGTCTTGTGGAAGTTATGAGCCAATGAAAGTGTAACTACCCTGGCCACCCTGCTGTGACACAAAACACATTTCATAAAAAATATTTTATTGCCATCTACATATGTAATGCAGAGTTGTATTTCTTTGATAACAGGATCTTCAGGCAGATTTCCAGTGTCTGGAGGTGCTTTGTTTGTAAGTGCTTTGCCTTTTGTTTTCCAGAACTAATGTTTCAGGAAGGAAATACAAATATTAGTCTAAGATGCAATAGATCCATAGGGATGATCTCCAAGTCATTTTTAGTCTTCTTACTTTCTTTCATACTGAAAGATGATGTGCAATCTCACCCAAACACACTTGAAATATTTCACATTTACTCCCTGTTACAGATCATAATGTTTTTAGGAGGGAAAAAAACCCTGGATTTCAGTGAACATTTATCAGTAATAGATTCTCCTTCCATTAGTTAAAGTTGAAGGATCCTGTGAGCCACTTCATTACTTACAGCAGAGTAGAAAGCAATTGATTCTGTTGTACTTCAGAAACTTTAATTCCTCCAATGCCCTTTTTTTCTTTTTCGTCTTTCATGGTTTTACTTATATAAAACACAGGAAATGTTTTAACTAATGCTATTGTACATGTCTAAATTAAGTTTTCAGATGCTCAGTGCGCTGGTTCTGTAACAAACTATGGTGCATTCAGTGAAAAGAGGGCATTGCACAAGTAGAGACTGAGCTCTTCCAGATCTAGAGGGAAAATTCTTCGTTTCTCTAATAACTGATCAAAATAGCACAGCAAGGAGGCAGCAGAAAACTATAAGTGACAAAGTGTTTTCACATATAATAACAAACAGTGGATTGCCTACTTGGAAATCTTATTCATTGCATAAACTCAATATAAGTGTTTGAAAGAAACTGTATGAACAATCCCCTCCAAAAAATTACCTTTCAAAATATGGCAGTCAATTAAAACATCATTGCTAGAAAACAGTAATAACCTGCTTGACTCACCCACTTTTCTCAAGGACATATTATGCTAGATGTTGTACATGCAGTACAGCTGTTTTTCAGAATTAAAGTGCTAAATGCTTCATATAGTTTTATATGCTTTCTATAGTTTCATTTATAGTTTTACACAGTTGATGTTATAGACACTAAAGTGCCTGAAGCTGCATTGAGGAGACACCAAATTGTGTATTAGCATAGTATCAAATAGCACCTTTAGAGGCTTCTTTTCTTAAAACACTTGATCTCACTTGATTCCTTTTACTATCAAGGACTGTGTACTGGATCCTTCAGCGTGGACCCTGGGGAAAGGAAGCTAAGAACTGTTCCACTCACAAGAAGCCTTTCATTTCACTGTTAAGAAGGTTTGACAAAGGGCGTGAACATTTAAGGCCATATCTTCCATTACAAGCCACGGCTATTGTTCTGCAGGACACAATTTACAAGTGAAGAAAGCAGTTATTTTCCACATCTGATATGATTTCCTGCAGAAAGGGCAAAGTATCATTACATGATTTTCCAAAGAAAGGACACAGTACCATGAGTCACATACCCTGGATGAATTCCTTATATGTACAGGAACAAATCTTGCCTTACTGACCTCTAAGAAGGTACAATCTCTGGTGTTAGCTTTATAAATCACATCCTGGAAATTTCTCCACAGAGCAGTTTCATGCAAGAATATTGCTTCAGTACAGAAGTATTTGATGGCACTGGTATAACAGCTTGACTCCAAGGTATAGGACTGTAGTGAAGGGGCATGGTCAAAAATGTGAAAGATTCTCTGAGCCAATTTCTTCTGGCTACTTGGGTCATACTCTTAACTCAGCCCTGTTTCTGGGTCAAGAGAGGTTTTGTTTGAAGAGCACACAGAGAGATGGAAAGCACTGAAAATCTCAATGAGATTTTACAGCAGAACTCCTGTGGTGCTACTGCAAGTCCTGAACTTTGCTTCTCTTATTCCGCTCCAAGATCTTATTTCCAAATGTTAATAAACTGGTTAGTACCGTGGGCAGCAGAGGGTTAATCAGGAAAAAAGTGAAAGGGAAACATTCTCTACTTCTTAGTTGTTTGAAGAGCTAACCCAACATGAAGTAGAAGAATTAAAGAAAGCATTTGACCCAAGATTTGTTCATGCCAGCCACACTTTTTCTTGCCCCCTCACAGAATACAGAAATGTGTGTCTCCCTGAGGACATTCTGCCGAGTTTTGAGATGTAACATCTTGACAGTGGAAAAGTACAAGTCTAAATATAGTATATTTTGTCAAACTTTGTTTAAAGGAATGTTCCAATAGATATCTGTTCAAAAATGCACCTTGCTATTAGTTCCTATGCAAACCCCTTTATTAATAGGGATTCTGCAAGCCAATAATACCTGTATGAGGCCGTATAAGTGATTGATTGTTTTGGCAAGTATTCAGGCCACACAATAGCCTTTGGCTTTGCAGTCATATTTGCCATAGTCTGGAATGCAGGAAACTATTTTGTTTCATCCATTTTGTTTACTCACTGGTTCCTCTTCTCTGGCACATAACAAACTGTGTCCTTAAAAGGCACAAAAAGTACAGTTAGCTTTTTCATTCCCAAAACCTTTTTTTTTTCATGATGAATTCTAACCTACAGCTCAAAAATCCCCATTTATACAGAGGCAAGAAAACCTTGCAGTGGGCAGGCAAAAAGAAGAAAAGTCTTTGAAATATGGAGATTCAGTATTTGAAACTCTACACAGCATTAAAATCACAGATATCAGAGCTAGAGTTTTAAGGGGAAAAAAGGTAGAACTAGTAAAAAGACAACTTTGTCTAGCAGTCTCTGCCTCCGTCATTAGTGTTCCCTCATTATACAAAAAATTTTACGATACCACACATTTCATACTGTCAGGAGTAGTGGAGGCATGGGCACATTTACTGGAATAGAAGGGAAAGAAGCATATTCATGCAATTTTATTGTGTCCTTAAAGCTTTTTCTTGCAAGTGAAGGACTCATAGGAGGCACTTCATCCTCTCCCCCACTTCTGTTTTTGATGGAATCCCTGATCAGGAGAAGGTGACCTATAGGAAACAGCATGCAGGGGGTAGCAAGCAGGTCAGGATCTCCTCATGAATAATATCACTTCTCTGGGAAGACTAAGAAGTGTGATTTTTCACACTTTCCTGAAGCATTAAGTCCAACCTTTCACTCCTCCTCTGTGACCACATGTATGGATTGTGCCTCATCTAAATACCTAGAAAATATTTTATATTCCCCTCTCTGTTTTCTTATTTACTTCTAAAGCTACCTATTCCTTGCAGTAGGTTTTTGCTCACATTTTATAAAAAGCTCTTCAGGCACTGTTGTGATACAGTACATACCTACTGGAGTGAGAATGTGAGAATGACAAGAAAACAAAAATTATGAAGGCTCAAGAAAAAATCTCAGCAGTGATGAGACAACACATGGCGCATTTTGCAGCACCCCAAGTTGGAAGATAAGGTCTTAAATTTCAAAAAATTTTTGAAGCAGAAATTATGTATTCTGCACATTCTGATGACAGCAATTCTTTCTACTATTCTTCTTTGCAGCAGTGAAACTCTGCTGGAAGATATGGCTCCAATTTCCATGTAGGAAGCAATGTGCTGGGGGATACCCTCCTTCCACCTCCCACCAGGACTTGTTAACAGCAGGTGAAGATGCAGCAGGACACAGAAACTAAGCTGATTTTTTCAGCTCTTTCCCCCCCAGATCCTAACCCAAGAAATGCTTAGGTAGCCCCTGATCTGGCCCCTGGCACAAGACTATAATTTTCCTGCTGAGGAAGTACAAACATTTCAATGTTCCCCATTCCTCTTTGGGAACTTCTGTGCTGGCTCTGTGACGAACTCACTGACCTCTGTGGAGGGACGCACAGCCTCCACTGACACGGATTATGAGAAACTGATGCCACATGTGGTAATAACAATGGCACAACCTGAAAAGAAATTCACAAATGCTCATACAGAACTTTGTACAGAATATAATTGAGCAAATCTGCAAGTAATTCCATGGCTCAGGCTCTCTAAATGTCAACTGTGAAGACTCATTTATATTTAGTCAAGGCTCATCCTCAAGTTTTAGTCTATCTTTGACATCAAACTTAAACAGCCTTTCCTTGGGGAACTCTTCAACCTAGAGGCAGTATGGCTCGGGAGGATGGGACAGGATTGGCAAAGATTGCCTGTATAAAAAATTGCTTAGATAAATTTCTTCATTATCCAAAACCATATATTATCATTCCCGTGAAAGAAGAACGAGAGATTTGCAAAGGATTCTGGGTGTTCTAGGTATTTTTCCACTGAGTAATTTCTGTGTATGGGAATCTTCCCTTGGAGCTTGAGACAAAACTTTCTCTAAACTCAAAATGAGGAAGCCCAGAATTTTGTATTTCCAAGGAGTTTATACACACAGCTCTCCTTTCATAACTGACCTTCTAGAGGATATTCATTTATTTATTGGATCAAAAGTTGTTCTCTTTAAAAATGCTGACCCTATATTATAGCCAAAAGACATGTTCTTTCATCCCCTCAGAAGTGGACTGGCAAAGGGAAGAGCCTCCAGAATGCAAGGCCTGGGGAAAACAGTGGCCAATAGCCATGCAGAGGTGTGTTTAAAGAAGTCCCTGTCACATCAAGTCCCAGCTGGGGCACAGATGCTGCCCCCATCCAGCTGGGAAGGGTGGTGATCACAAGAACAGCTACAAGCTTTAATTAGCAGCATGAAATCTTAAGTAATTTCTGAGAAATGCCTAGAACTCTAAACTACTGCATGGAGATTGTCAGTTCATGAGCTGTCTGACCCAAAATCATAGAATTACAGAATCATAGTATGATTTAGGCTGAAATAGACCTTTAAGATCATCAAGTCCAACTGTTAACCTAGTACTGCCAAATCCACCGTTAAACCATGTTCCCAAGTGGCACAACTACATGTCTTTTAAATACCTCCAAGGACAGTGACTCCAAGATTTCTGAAATAGCCTGAGCCAATGCTTGACAACCTTTCAGTGAAGAAATTTTTTCAAATAACCATTTTATACCCCCCGTGGTGCAACTTGAGGCCACACCCTCCTTTCAGGTTGTTGAAGAGAGCAAAAAGGTCTTCCCTGAGTCTTTTTTTCCCCAGGCTGAACAACCCCAGCTCCCTCAGCCACTCTGCTCCTCAGAAGACTTGTGCTCCAAACCCTTTACCTCCAGCTTGTATCCTCTCTGCTGTGTTGTATTTCCAGCAGACATCTGGTCAGTTGAAGTCCCCCTTGACAACAAGTTTAAGCGAATATGACTGTTTTTAGAATATTTTCTTTGGCTCTTTGTCTTGGTTGGGAGTCTAAAGCAGACTCCCACCATGATAATTGCCTTGTTGGCCTTCCCCTTGATTCTGACCCAGAAACACTCAACCAACCCTATCCTCACCATCGTTAAGCTCTAGACAATCAAAATACTCCTAACATAGAAGGCTACCCCAGTGCCTCCCCTTCCTTACCCATCCCTTCTGAGGAACTTATAGCCATCCATTGCAGCATTCCAGCTGTGTGACTCATCCCACAATGTTTCCATGATGCCATGAATGAGGGTAAAACATGAAGGCTGTTTGTATATAAGACAGCATTGTACACACACCATAAAAACCCCAACCCAGCACACATTTTAAAACAGAAGTTATATATTTGTTCTTCACTTGGCTTTAAGGTAGCAATCACTTATCCAAGTGTAAGTGTATTCTAAAGACATAATGTTCTCATTTACTATGCTTCTGAAAGAGTTCTCTGTAATTTCCTTAGTAAAGGGTACATATAAATATTCTTGCCAAACTTACAGGCAGGAGCTGAAGATCATCTCTGATTCAACTTGAATGCACCAGTCTGAACCCTAAAATTGTGGTTTCACGTTTTTTGTTCCTGTAGAAACTTTTGGTCTACCAGAGACAGATCCTTCAGGAAAGACAGAGCACTGAGAACTTCAGACTTTCAAGTTGTATCTCCTGACAAGTACCATCCTGCAATCACAAGCTGTATCTGCTACGTTCTTCCAAAACTTTTACCATTAAGCAAAGATTTAACCAGTCAGAAGGGCTTTTGACAAGGGTAGTGATTTCTCCCTGCTCTCCTCCAGTCTCTTTTACCTTCTAGAGAGAAACTCTTCACTGCAGTTTGAATTTGCAGGTGGCACTTCTGGTGTTATTTCCCTTAAGTTTTTGCAGTGCACCTATATGCCTACAGAGGAGGCATAAGAGAATGCAGTTGACAATTTTTCTTCCTTAAAATTGTATTTATAGAGGATAAAGGATATGCAAAACTATGCAAGGAAAACACATTTAAAAATAGGAGCTGTGGTCCCTCTCTATCAATTATGATCTTAAATAAGAGCAAAAAGCAATCTTTTTGATAAATTTTCAGCTCCTGAAGTTGAGTTTGTATTGAAAAGGAGAAGACTGTATTAATTTTAAATTGCTTCTTTTTATTACAGGTGATCTAAAGAATAGTTTTCTTATAACAAATGATGCAGTGCAACAGAACCTACACTCAAGCAGTAAGAGCAGCTCATGTAACTCTGTGCTGATGGTGACTTCTGAGTACTCTGGATGCAAGCTCTAAGTTTTGACTGGAAACATTTTGTGGGCACAATACTAATGCTAAAAGGAATGCCCATCAGGACAAAGTTAGTTTAAGCAAAACATATTTTAAATTCACAAGGGAGCCAGATGTTGGAGCCATTTGAGAATCCAATCCAAAATCTGCCAGCCGTGGAGGAACTGCATGAGGATCCCTCAGCAGTAAGGTGAGCACTTAGTTTTCTATCAGACTCAACCCCAGATTTCCCTCATCAGACTTTTGCCAATATGCACATTTTGAACATGATCTTGGTCTGTGTATTGCAAATCTGCATTGCAGCTTCACAGATGGTAGGTTTGGTCTTCTGGATGGGAATATTACAACTTGTCTTGGAAATTTTAGATCTGGGCTTCCTTTCAAGAGAATCTCAATTGTATGTTCTGTGCTAATCTATTTCATTAACTAGCCAAGCCTACAATATTAAAACTCAACTCCAGTCTTCCTTCTCTGGCAGAATGTGGCACTGTTGACATTCTATCAAAATCCAAATGTCCTAAGGTTGTAAAATGCAAACCATAAGGATAGTGACTTTAATAAATCTTTGTAGAGGTGAGGAATTCAAAGCCACAAATACAACTTTTCTAGTTATGTACTAAAATAAAACTACATTTTATGGGGAGATAATATGTTTCAACGTACTTGTGAAGTTTCTAGTAGCAATGCAATCCTTAATTCATATTTACAAAACTGACATCCTCATTCTTGGTGATTCACTAAATTGCAAAAGTTTTTCTTAAAAAAAGGTATTTCAATAAAACTTAAGATATATTTTAATCCTTTGTAGGTAAATTGAATAATTCTTCCATGAAAATATACTACCTTTACATGGAGTGGAATGAGAGAAAGACAATTTTAGTTGAACCTTTATGGTAGAACATTGGACCTGAAAGTATATAATTAAGTTATTTTTCTTGCTCTTGCTGTTTTATTGAGGAAAAGAGTTTCAAGCTAATACTTCCATACAGTTAAGATTTCACATTTGATAATTCTGTGATTGTTAAGAGCTCTTTCTAATAGACAGCAACATGCTCACACTTCAGCCTGCTGCCCAAGATGAAGGGGGTTGGACCTTTAAAGGCCTCCTTCAAACCAAACTATTCTATGGTTTGTGATTCTATGGTTTTGTGATTCTAAGACTAATCTGTCACAGCCTAACCTAGACTGCAAATGTCCAGTAAATATAAAGAATACAGACATCACAATAATTTTAAAGGAAAATTGTACATGCTGGAAAGGAACTAAATAATGAAACAGATGAAGTACATCAAATTTGTTTAGGGAACAAAATAAACATTTCCTTGTGGCAAAGGAGGAAAAAAATCTAGGAGAAATGTTACTTGCATTGTCCCTCAAATTATCCTTCAAAATTTTGTTAAGATATTCTTTCACATTTCAGGTATCACTTATAACTGAAAATTACAATAATTTATTATGACATTGTACGTATATATATATATATATATATATATATATATATATATATATATATATATATATATATATATATATCTGTATTTTTATCTTTTTTCCCCTATAGCAGGTTGTTTAAATTTATAGTAATAAAATATTTTGAACACTGAAGTGGTTTGCTAATCTTTTGTAATATATTGCAATATTGCAATTCTGGAAATAATGATTTCCACTTCTCACTTTTTCTTTATTTTTTTTAAATTCATAGCCACACAGGTTTATGTAGCAGATAAAATTTCTGTATAAAACTCTGAAATACCAGAATTGTTTCTGAAACAGTTCAGTGTAGTATCAAAGTAACCTACAGTTATCATAATTACTTTTATATAAATTAGGTGGGGTTAGACAATTTGCAAAAATAGGGTTCAATTCTAAATCTACAGTCAGTTGAATCTCTGCTGTTCTAAAGCTGGTTCATCAAAGCCCCAGTCCATAGTAACCACACTGTTAGTCTGACATATGCCAGTTGAGAATGTCCCTAAAATGCCAGCCACCATCTGGGAACAGCTAAAGAACAGTAGCTACTGCTCTGATCCTTTCTGTTTCTCCAGTACTCATCAGGCAAAGAAGCCAAAACAAAACCAACTACATCAACAAAGCCACCTCAATGACATTATGTAATTTATGAGTACCTGTCTGCATTTTGTCTAGCTTTGTAAACTGTCTTTTGCTACTTTTTGTCTCCAAGTTATTCCCAGCTTTCCCATTCTGACTTCTTTCATGTCTACATCTTCACCCACGTGCCCAGATCCTGAGCGTTCACACCATGCATAGGCTTGGGTGCACTCAAAAGTGCTGGAAGAAAGTCCTAACAGGCATAAGGGGGTCACGAAGACCTCAGGACTGCTGATCCTCTGCAGCAGTCTGCATTGGATACTCACTGGCACCTTGGGATAAAAAATTGGCACAGGAGTGCCTTGGTCACTCCCATGTAGTGACCCAAAAAGTACTACAACCTGTGCTCCCCCGGGGCTCACAAACCTTCATGTGTAGGAGGATTCTCAGGAAAAAAAAAAAATGAAATGGCCTAAACTTTCCACCTGGAGTCAGTTTGACTCATGTAGTTTTTCACTCTATGCTGCACAGACAAATTAAAGTTTCCTCAGTTAGAATTGGACTATCTCAAAAGCCAGGCCTAGCCGAGCCTGGGTGTGAGCTAGGAGAGATGCTGTGCACTGGGCAAACATAGTTGGCAAGGCTGGGGCCAGGGGCCTCTGACAGGTCCATTAGAGGCTCCTCTTACTGCTTTTTGTCCCCTCCCTTCAATCTTTGTTTGGAGGCTGATGGAAAAATATAGAGCATGGTTGGTTTTCTTTGGAGGGCTCCATTGCTGCTCACAGGAGCAGATACTGCTGCCAGAAGCATGCAGTTTCTGTGGGGGAAAGGTGGGCATCTTGTAGAGGACAAGAGGCTGATCTTGGTATTGGGGATGAATCACATACAAAACAGGGAATCACATATAAAGTGGGCTTGAAAACAAGAAAATGTTCTCTTTACTGCAAGATTCACCAGGTGGGCTCAAGGTACTTGAAAAGAGATCTCTAACAGGTCTTCAGAACATGTGGCCTGAACAAGAGACTTGGTGATTGAATGAGATTTATAGGAACTTTGGTTTTTTTGATGTGCATTTCCAAAGTTCATACTAAATTGTGGCACATTAATGTATATAGACATGGCTGATCTCAGACAAAGCATAATCTAAAAAGGCAGTGTATATCCAGCAAAGTAAATTAAAAAGTAAGTATCAAAAAAGGAGGGAATAGTCTTGCTTTGTAACTCTGCTCTGTGTTCCAGCAAACATCATATTCTTTGGGGTTTGAAAGCATTGATTGACAATTATATCAGATCTAATCAAGCTAGCACGTTTAAACAGACTTCTTTTGCAGGTACATACTCAATTTTTTCATGTTTTGATATCCTTAATTTCATTCTTGTAATCTGGTTTTCATGTCTGATACATATATGAAGTAACAACAAGTTTGAAAACCTAAGAAACTGAGTCCATTACAAACACATATTTTCTGTTTGCATGCTCTGTGCAAAGGGGCCTGCTCTCCCCAAATGTAGGTGCCTATGAAACTGAAACTTTAAAAGCCTACCTCTTCCAGGAAGATGAATGTACAAAAAATGCAATATCCTTTGGTGGAGTTCATGTTTCAGAAAAACTTCCTCAGTCAGTGGAGTTTTAATATCCCAGCACATCAGTCTGCAGTCAACCCCAAGCATGTGGGCCAAGGGCTGAAGCTAAAGCTAAAGCTAAAGCCAGAGCAGCACCATGGTCTGCACCATCACAAGGCCATGAATGAGGAAAGATGGCAAATTATGCATGCAAAAAGAATGTGTTACATTCATTCCCTCTCCTTACAGCTGAGTAATTTCCACAAGCATCACGCAATAGCTCTGGTTGCTCTAGCCACAGGCAGTATATGTCCAGCCCACACCTTCCTGCATCAGACACATAAGTGAATCAAATACAAGTTCATTAATCAGCCATGATTCCTTCTCCACAGCTTTGACAAGCTTCTGAGAACTACTAATCAGAAAACAGATCTTCATTTTCACAGCAAGGTCAAAGTTCCATCTTTTATTTAATCATGCAACCCAAATAAATTCACCAGAACCTTTTTACATAAGGTTGTGAATGCACATACACAGATCTGCAACTAGAATAACAGAGCTGACTTTCTATTATCCCTGTTGAATTTAGTGAGACATTTACCTAAGTGTACATTTCAAAGAAAAAAAATTAATTTCTTTTGACATGAGAAACTTACATTACTGTAGGTTTTTGTTTTTTTTTTTTTTATTTCTAAGAATTAGAACTTTCATATCCATTTTTAAAATCACATGAAGGAATATACATTTTGGAACTCATAAGTGATTTTACTCAACAGCAAATATACATCTAATGGAACTCATAAGTGATTTTACTCAACAGCAAAGTTAGTGCTCCTTTCCATGAGAACCAATGTAAAAATAAATTTTCTTCTACATATACACAGTTATTGCTAGAGAATTCATTTTTTTATCTTTGAAATGCAACAAATGCTGAGCCAGACGAAAAATAAAAAGAAAATGAAAATTGAGTTATCAGTATTAAACTGACATCCTGTTTTCTTTAGCAACCAAGAAACTCCGTAATAATAAATCCATCACAGCATTCCTTGATCTATATTAACAGACCATTAAAATTGTTGTCAGCTGACTCTTCAGCAGGCCAAGCTGAAATCTGCTTTTGCAAGCCCATACTGAATGATTTCCCATTTTTTAAGGATAAAGTATGTTTAGGCACATTTTGCAGAACACTGAAACTGACTGTAATATTTGAAAATAGCCATAAAGCACAGTTCAACTTTTTAATGCGACAGGTAACATTATCTTCTGTCAGCCAAAAAGGCCCTTGATTTTAAAGGCAGCTACTACACCTTTTAATTTTACAGAAGAGAAATGTGCATCCCTCCTACCTACTTACAATGAATGATAAATGACATGCAAATCTCTGAAGTTTCTCACACAGTTCTCCTTTTTAAGTTAAAACAAATCAAATTATCTTTAAAAAAATAAAAATCTTTCTACCCTACAGTGTAAAACTGCCACGAAATATTGTGTTGTTCTGATTGTTTTTTTTTCCTTTAGAAACAAGAAGGCCATTCCTCTGAGTCACGTATGATGTAACAATATTTCTGTGAGCCATGAGCCTTTCCAGTGCAGCAGTTTCCTTTCAACCACGGCTGTGCTGCCAGCAGTGGCCCAGCAGCTGCAGGCAAGGCATGAAGAGCTGACACTGAAGTCCTGGGTGCCTCCTGCTGAGCCACCCTCCAGCCAGCCCTTCCTTCTCCTGGACATAGGGAAGGGACCAGCCACCAATTTAGGGCGCTGGGATGCACATTGGAGGGGATGGGTACAAGGTAGCTGAGATGAAAAGCACTCAGGGAAGATGAGGGGAGGAGTGGGACACAACATGAAGGCTCTAGTTCTGACCTGTCCCTTGCTCACTAAAACACAGCTGTGTGTGAATGCTACTTGCAGAGTGTCTTACTTGTATACTGACCAAATTTGGATTGAATTATGCTCAGATTTTTGCACAGCTGATCTGAACTAATTTTTGCCATATGCATGTGCCTTGATTCTCGCTGACTGACTTTGCCTTATGGAGGCAAGCAGACAGCACCAGACACACTTATTCCTAACTAGGATTTACCAGCTTATACCAGAAGCAAAGAGTACATCTTGGAAAAGATGTAGTCTTATGGAAATTTAGAAAAATTACATATGATCATGAAATCATAGAATCATAGAATATTCTGAGTTGGAAGGGACCTACAAGGATCATAGAGTCCAACTCTTAGTCCAACAGGAGAGCCCCAAGAGTCATGCCACGTGCAAACACATGGTCACAGATTGTCCAAACACTTCTTGAACTCTGTCAGGCTTGGTGCTGTGGCCATTAACTAGGGTGCCTGTTCCAGTGCCCAGCCACCCTCTGGGTGAAGAACCTTTTCCTGATATTCAACCTCAACCTCCCCTGGCTCAGCTCCATGCCATTTCCATGAGTCCTGGTCACGAGAGTGAAGTATGGGAACCTGTCCTACTCTTCCGCTCATGAGGAAGTTGTAGACTGTGATGAGATCTTTCCTCAGTTTCCTCTTCTCTAGGCTTAACAGACCAAGTGACCTCAGCTTCTTCTCATTCAGCTTCTCCTCAAGGCCCTCACCATCTTTGTTGTCCTCCCTTGAGCACTCTGCAATTGTTCATATTGTGTCACCTAAAACTGCTCCCAGCACTCAAGGTGAGGCTGCCCCGGTGCAGAGCAGGACAATCCCCTCCCTTGCCTGGCTGGTGATGCTGTGCCTGGTGCCCCCCAGGACACACTTGGCCCTCCTGGCTGCCAGGGCACTGCTGGCTCATGTTCATCTTGCCATTGACCAGGACTCCCAGGTCCCTTTCCATGGCACTGCTTTTCCAGTATCTCGTTCTGTCTGTCTGTACATCCAAGGCTGCCAGGATGTATGGACAGACATCCCAGGAGCAGAATCTGGCACTGTCCCTTGTTGAAATTCATACATTATGTGATTGCCCAGTCCTCTGATTTGTCCAGGTCTTTTTTCAAAGACTCTAATTGAATCCTTAACTGCTCTTCCCCTTTTTGATCAGAGGCTATGTTACCTGAAGGTACTTCATTGGGTGATCCACATATTTTTTTCTGCTAAGTTGTTTTGCCTTCATGTACCTGTTTATTTCCAGAGTGGAAAATGTGGTAACTTCTGATGACTAACTCTCTGTGCTTTTCACAAAACACTATTTTCAGGGGCTTTTTTTCTGCATGAATTTTGAAGATAAGAGTTTAAAGTATAAATGCATACACATAAACACATGTCTTTCCAATATATTCTAAATTACTGATGTGGAGCAACATGATTCTCCTAAAATAACAATGTCTCTGATGAAGCACAGCAAAGCAGTATACTTAAAATCACAGACAAGTAATTTTAAGTCAGGAAGCATCAGGAATAACCTGGCATGACATCAGAGAAAGAAGCATGCTATGAGGGAGAGTTCAAACCCTGGAAATATGAAAGGAAAATCATATTCTTATTCAGCATTCATGTGTCTTCAGGGTTTAACCACAGTGCATGTCAGTACTACTGCTGCTGCTACAACAATTTAGGACAAGTGAGAAATCAAAACAACTTAATCTAAATTAGGTGAACATCAGTTATGAACAAATACAAAACCATAATATAAAAAACTCAGTGTAAAAATAGCTGGTGTCATCTGCATGGGCAGAAATCTGCCACTATTCATGTTTCAAAACAGGGAACAACTGCAGTGGATGGCAGCCAGCACCCTAGAAGCAGAATCCCTGCTCTGAGTGCCTTATGCCTCAGGAGAGCCACAACAGTGACACCTGTCCGCTGGTATTTCAGGTTGTACCTGTGAGGAAGCAAAGGCTCAAATGGGGAATGCTCACAGCAAGAAATAATGAATGACTGGAGAGATTGTTTGTATGCAGAGTCACTAGCAAGGCTGCGAGGATCCCCAGCCACATCTCCTGGAGCTGCCCCATCACCAGCTCCCCAAAGGGAGACAGCAGTGATTGAAAATACGGGTATTTCAATACACGTGAGGTGAGGAATGGGACAAGAGATCTGTGGCTGGAGCAGCTGAAGAAAAGGAATCTGCCCAGCAAATAGAGGTAGCAGTAAGGCAGAAGGCATTTTAAAGAGATTTTGAGGTAGTCTTCCATGATATGTCTATAATATTTGACAAATTGAGAATATACATATGCTACCTGCTGACACTCTGCCTGATTGCCAGCTATATCTACAGATGACTTTCTGTAGAAATATCTACTCTGTGGAGTCTGAGGAGCTAGACAAGATCAGTACTACACAATAACTTGTTCACTATTAATAAAACATCCAACTTAATGTAAACCAATTTCATTTATCCTGAAAATCAGTCTTGCATTATGCAGGAAGAAAAATAGAGTTTTACGTTGTTACTGCAGACAATAAAAATACTGAAATTTGCATTAAGCCAGCTCTCTAATAGTACTAAACCATCAAGAAAGCAAAGTTCAATGACTAAAAAGAGAAATAATTTCCCCTGTTTTTTGCCTTTTTTATATGAAAGACCTGATTGATGCAAAATAATGAACTGAAATACTTTCTAGTCAAGAAGCTGCTCCCACCATCTGGGAGGCAGCAGGGGCAGCCCCACATCAGAAACTCAGCTCCTTTGCTGCTGATTTCCATGTGTTTCAGGGGAACAGGTTTGGCCTGAAGTACAAAGTGAAAGGCAGAGCCTCTCACCTTTCATCCAAACAGTGACCTCAGGGGAAATCCCTGCATTCTCCCTGCAGTGACAGTGCATCAGGTCTTCCAGCACACAATATGGAGGAAATCTTTTGGTGCATTCATGTAAATGGGTTGCCACAGGTATTCGCTCTCTGCCAGTTGTATTAAAATTTCAAGGTGATCAGCATCTGAGTATAATGAACACACTGAAAGCTCAGTTGCATCATTGAACTAAATTTCTCTCAACCAGATTTAATCCTGAAGGAAAATCAGGAAAAATAAAAAAATAACACCTATAACAAGTAAACATTTCAAATCAAAGTACTAGTATTAGTACAGCTCATGAAATCAAGGCTAGAGATCTTTATTCCATATTAAATATGTTATTTTCCTTTGACCACCTTACAGTCAGTCACACTAGCTGTAAGCAAACCCAGACACATTAACTGGACAAGTAAACAAGACCCAGCCCTTCTCTTTTGTTTTTCCTGCAAATTCTATGTTCATTTTTCCTTGCACAAATGCACTATTCCAGCATCATAGCAAATACAGTGAGTTAATTCTGAGCACTGGTATGGTCATATAAAAACCTTTCTGCACCTTAGGAAAAGGTATCAGGTCATCAAAGTCTTGGCCTCTGGAGCAGGGATTTCAGACCCCTGAAGACACAGCAGTGCAGGAGACCTCCAGAGTGACCCAGGGCTCAGTGCCAGGGGCCTCCAGGGTGTGAGGCACTGTCCCTTCATCCCAGTCTGACCTGGCACACACAGGTGCATCAATGTGCAGAGATACACTTTGGATCTAACACACACTTTTGGCCAACCTGTTTGCAAGATGCATGGTGACAGAAACAGATTCAGTAATGAGGGCTTTCTGTCCCAAATTGACTGTCATCAAATATGGGTGCAGAAGATTTCAATCAGTAGTTATTAAGAAACACTTCATTAAAGAAGGAGAAGAAAAGAGAAAGAACAAAGCAGGCTTGTCGCCTGAATCATGAAAGGAACAAATCCACAAATGCTGACAAATTTCTTCTAATTAGTCTTTAGTAAACATCTGCTGCCTCATTAAAAAAAAAAATTAAGAAGAAAAAAACCAACAAAAGAATTCAACAAACAGCCCCCCAAAATATACATTCTGCTTAGTAATAAACCTGTGTTATCTGCCATAGACTTTCACGAGGGCAGAAAACTGTTCTCTGCAGAAGTTACCAAGGTTATTTATCTAGACATTTATCATTACTTCTTTGAAGTTCACATGAAAAAGATCCTAGAAGGTCCTAAAAGATTATAATCTATATTTTACCATTAGTGACTATAGAGGGTTTATGACTCATTCTTGATCTCACCCTAATCAATGGTATTACTCATTCACTTTGATAGGCACAAGATGAAACTCTAAAGTTGAAATCCTATTTTCCTGAAATCAACAAAATTTTCTATCCATTTTGCTGGGTTCAGGATTTCAGTCTGAAGTTGTGAAGAGAACAGAAAATATTCACTCCTCTGTAGAGGCCTAACATGTTGTCTGTGTGCCTAAAATCCCCCCAAATCTGCTCTGAAGGCTCTGTATAGTACTTGCATATCTCATCTGAATAATAGCAAAGTTGACCCCAGAAAGTAATAGAGCATTTCTGGCATATTTTAAAATTTAAGAGTCTATTAAAGAAATACAAGTTTTCTTTTTTTTCCAAACAAGACTGCATACCCTGTATGTGCACCCAGTTAGCATGCTACACTCATATTTAGCCCTGTGTTGAATGGCAAAATCTGTTTGCTACTTACACTCCAATACCATTTACAGACATTGTGGTATCAGATGCATGGATTACACAGGTGCTATCCTATTTCCTTTGTTTATAGTGGGGAAGTTTTTCTTCAGTTAAGAAAAAAAAAAGGCAGGAAAATACTCCTTTTATAACCAGCTGTCTAGACTACCTGCATTATAAATAGACCAAAATATTTTCTTCCATATGTATTTCTGATTCTTATTTGATTAGGTAGGAGGAACCCCGAAGATTTATAATTCAAATTATATCTTGTACACTTCAGGCTCAGCCTGAATTAACATGTAAGTTAATTGATAATAAGAAATGTTAGGGGACTCACTGGCCAACACTTAAATGCTGCATATATCCCATTTGCTCAGCTCCCACTACCTTGAATGAGCTGGTCAATTTGACTCCTGTTTGCTTGCTTAGCATTTTATCCTCAAAAAAGAACCCCACCTGTGGAAACCCAGAACATCCCTCTGGCTGTCCAGGACAGCCAGGACTCCTTCCAGGGAGATCAGAAGCCCTGGCACAGAGCTCAAAACACCTGTGGTTTTGATTATGACCCATGGAACAAATTACCAATCTTATATGAAGATCAAAAAGCCACAACAGTTTAGGAAGAATATTAGTGAAGTTATCACGGGGTGGAAAAGTAGATTTTAGGGTGTTTGGTATGGAGGTTCAGGAGGCAAGATGGAGGGATCTGGGTGTGTCCAGCCTTTCTCCTTCTTCTTGGTCTCTGTCTTCTGCTGTGATGTTGGCACTTTTAGATTGGTTTAGAGCAGAAGCTCACTGTCTAACATAGGTGATAGGTATTGAAAAGTAATTGTAAACATTGTATATGTACTTTGTAGTATAAAGACATAACACTGCCCTGGGGTAGGCAGAGTGCCTGGAACTGTCCTGCTGGATGGACCTCGGCAGGGCAGGAGAAAATTTTTTATTGATAAGATACAATAAACAACCTTGAGACCAAGAAATGAATAGCCCTGACTCCTTCTTCAAGTGCCAGGGTGGGAAAAGAGACTTTCAAACTCTTCTTGAGGTCACTCTGACCAGCTAGAGATCCCGAAACCCACCTATCTCTAGAGAGTCTTCTCTAGTCAAATTTAGATCAGGAGTAGCCTCTGGAAGTGACTCCAAAGCATCCACTGCCGTCCCTTCATTCAGTGGTCCAGTCCCCTTGCCAGAGGATGCATTCAGTTTCCCAGGCACCGCCCTTGGTAGCCCCAGCTGGGTGTACACAGTCATGCCTCAGCATCTGGGGGCCTGCATGTGGCTGCTGCTGCCCCTGAGGGGAGCCTGACTGGTCTAGATCCTCTCTCCTGAAGATGGGTGTGCATTTGTTCATTTCCAGTCCCCAGGAATCTCCCTGATCTGCATGAACTTCCAAAGAGACAGAGAGAGGCCTTATAACTGGCCAACTCCTCAACGCCTTCAGAAGCATCATGGATTCATATAAACTCTAGTACAAACTTCATATTTAATTAAGGAACTGTCTTTATAATTTTGACCTTACAGACAGGACTTTTAAAGCATTACATTGTGTATTTACATACAGAAAAAGAAAACCCAGTTATGTTCTTATTTTGTTAAGAATACCAAAAAAATGTAAGGCATATATATATACCTGTTTAATAGTAGCTTCAGTTTATCAGCAGCATTCTGGCCCCCTGGAGTATAAGGTCTACTCAGTTTCCTATTCATCTCTTCCACCTTTTTTCTTTGCTCTTCCTGTCAATAATTTTGTTTATGTCTCTCTCAAAAATTGGGGATTTTCTTCCATATTCCTTATGATGCCTCAACCACACCTACTAATATTACAAGCTATGTGCCTAAACTCAGGAAGGCTAAGATAAGCTCTCATTACAAGATGTCTTTGTAATTAACCTTTTGTTACCATGTAGAAAACAAGGTAAGAACAGAAAAGCTCACACACAACTCTTCCATTCTTAAATAAGTAATAAGCAATTTTCCTTGTTAAGGAATGGTATTCAATTCTAAACAAATTTTTGTGGTAATAGATGTCACAGTACTAGTGCTGCACTCACCTAGTCCTGGCACATGGGACATCCAGGCAATGGTACTACAGACATTCTTTACCCATGAACTTTACATAAATGGGAACCCCTCAAGGTTGCTGCAATTTTTACTTCATGCACTTTACCTATATAAATGGGAAGCCCTTTGTTTTATTTATAAAATACTTCAAAGAAACAATTTAATTTTTTTATAAAATACTTCAAAGAAACAATGCAGAATCTGTCACACACAGAATTGGCGGACACCAACTCATCTGAAGCATGGCAATGACTTCAAAACATCCTGGTACCGGGGAGAGGACAGAGCCCGAATGAGTGACACTTACATTGCAGGGCAAGTCCCAGATGACAGCCAAAAGGAGGCACAATCTCAGTATTGCACACAAATCAGTTCAGCTCTCTCCCCAGCCCAGGGCTGACACAGACACAGGCTCACGCAAGGTAACTGAAAAGATCCCAAACTTGCTGGTCTGGATGGACCATGAAGACGTGAAGAAATCTTAACAAGAGATGGTGTCAATGACTGCATCAATCAAAGCTTTGATCTATAGGGTACATTAGATCTTGTATCTAGGCAGTGGCAGCTCACAAACTGAATGGCTGTCATAACAGTGCAGCTGAATACTTCAGTGGACTGAGCTAACAAGATTAAAGAAACTACTGCCCAGGGCAATCCTGCTCGTGATAAAACCTTATTGCTTAAGTAAGGTGATCCTTTCAATATCCCCTTCTATCTTATCTGAAAACAAAAAACAAACAAAAACCCAACAACTTTAATTCATTCTCCATTTATCCAGGGAGAATAAAAGTCAACATATCCATTAGCTTCCACTATATCTGAAATTGCCTGAAAAAAAAATTCAGAGGAGGCAGTACAGTTCATTAACTCAAGGGCAATGCTGTTTTTGTTGCTTCCAGGATGCGGGGACAACCCAACCACTTGAGTTACCCAGGGCAACCACCCTGCACAACCAAGGCAGCTCACAAGCACAATATGAACTGAGTAACATGGGCATACAAATGGCTCTGCAGAGTGTGTTAAATTCAATGGGATTTTCTTTGCTCTACAAGGCCTCCCAGAATCACTGTTTTGCTCCAATTTTCTCAGCGTGCATGGCTTCATCAGCCCTCTGTCAGCTAAGTCAGAGAGAGCTGAGAGCATCTCTGTTCATGCTAACACAGTCTTCCAGAAATGAGACCACTGAAAAGTGAAATGAAGGGATACAAAATAGTTTGGAGACAGCCAGGCTGTCCTTGACATGGATGACAAGCAGATCCTGCTGCAACCTAAGCAGCTGCACACAGTGCTGCTCTCATGCCTTTGCATCAGAGGTGACATGTAAACCTTCCCTTATCCAATTGTCACAGGTCTCTCTCCTCCCCTTCCCATCTCCTGGGAGATAAAAGCAGGCTATTGGAGACAAATCCTCAAACAGCCACCTTCTCAGAGAGACCAAACCAGATGCATGGATTTTTTTGGGGTCAAGTTTTGGTTTTTATTTTCTTCTTTCAGAGCTTGTTACTTTTGCCAATATTATTTCCTAAAGAAAATCCTACACTTGCTTTAACAGGTAGTACTAAAATACTCACCAGTCCTCTGAAAGCTCAAAATCAACCTAGTCTGTGAATGCAAGAGAAGACATATCAATGAACAATAAAAAAACCCACACAACAACCTAAATAAAACCTCCCAACTCAAATCAATTCAGGTTTTTTCCTGATTTTCTCTAATATGTTTTCCTCTGTCAAAAATTAACACCACCAACATCCAGTTCTATATAGTGAAGCTATGACATTCTAAAGCCATATCATTATTACCAGTAACTAAATTTATATTTTAAAGTACTACTATTGTGTACAGATATTGAAAGACAAAAGGTAATGGCAAATTATTTACTATATTTTGAGAAACCTAAGGCATACATTCATTTAAAATAGACTATAGTATGATTTCTTCCTCTGAATTATTATACAGCTAACATCTCATATAAAATTGAATGATTAACAGGGTAAAACAAACTTACTTAGCAAAAGAAAAGCTCTGTCACAACATTGTATTTTAGGCACAACACTGTATTTATAAACTCTCCCGAAAACATACTGGAACTGCCAAATCTGTGCTTGACACACAATTCATACAGCCCTGCTAAGAAATGAGTGAAACCAGGCAGTGCTAGGGATGTAGGCGTGCAAATGCCATCTGAAGACATCTTTGTGGAAAAGTGCCATTTTGGTTGTGTAACTGGAGGCCCAGAACTCTCATCAAGGAACAATTCTATTCTCTGCTACTCTGGCAATGATCTGATTAATTCAATCTAGTTGATAGATGTCTTTAGCAATTTTAGTTAGCAAATTGACTCCATTGTATTTGCAGGCATGACTTTAATGCTATTGGGGGCTGTGCCATCAAATGGGAGGATTTGTGCCTGACCTATGTCTGAGAAAGTTATCCACATCATATGTCAAGAAGTAAGCTTGGTGAGCACATTGTGCCCTTTAAAATGCTATTCCAGGAAGAAGCAGTCACCACGCAAGTTGTTTCCACGGTTCACCACTGCAATTGCCTGTCCTACATGAACTCCATAGGCTAACAGGAATGATCTCATTTGGAACACAAAGAGAAAAGTAGGACTAAAATATCCAGCAAGGAATCACTCGCACAAAAAAAAAAAAAACAAAAACCAAAACCCCCCAAAAATACCTCCACAAACCAAACCAACCAATCGACCAAAAACACCCCCCACCAAAAAAAACCCTGAGATGTTTGTGTGCTATTTTTGAAGGTTAAAAATATTTTCAGACTGCGTGGCAGAGTTCCATGCACTTTCACAAGAGCTTTGAGTCTTTGTGGTTTCTGTAAACACATACATAACATTTTCTTTTCTTTTAAATCATCCTACCATTATTCATCTCTTTTTGTATGCATAGAATTTGCTGATCCCTCCTCATCTCATTTTGTGTCTCATAAACTTCCAGTCTGTCACATCTGCAGATCTTGTAGCCATTTAAATATATATCTGAACCCTGAAGGCCCAGCTATGTGCCCTGGGGGTAGAATAAAACCACAGCAAAATATGGTGGGTGCTGAGAAGACACATTTATCTAGGGAACATGCACATGCCCCATCCCATGGAAGTGACTGCCCTAAGGGCTTTGAGGCAGAGCTCACTCCCTCTGCTCCACAGGCGCCAGCAGCATGCTCTGTACTAGCCTGGATGGGTCTTGTTCCAGCTTCATCCAGGCAGTATGGTTAACAAAAAAACCCCCAAAAATACCAAAACAAAGTCCTCAGCAACCTTTCACTTCATATAATCAGTTTGAAGGTGGAAGCAGTTTGTCCCTGAATCCCTACACACATTCTAAATGATGCATGTCTTCTAAATTAACATACCATGCAGTCATAAACTAATAGCTACTTTGCCATTAACCATACAGCAACTGAATATTTAGCAAAAGGAAATAAAAAGGCATATTGTGTTGACTTTTGGCCTGTTTTCAAGGTGCTTAAATGGTCCCAGTTCGGGCTGGTTTCATTGCTCCTGATAGCCCTCCAAGGTACAAGCACAGGTTAGGCAACCTTGAGATTGAACTGCAGGTTTTGGTGGCATGAGTAAGCAAAATGCTTCCTTGTGCTACACACAGCTGGTTTGGTACCTGTTCTCCATGACTTGCAGCAGAATTTAAAGGCAATGATGGTATGTTAAACTGGAGCACGGCAGACTTGAGTCCCTGTTTAATTAACATGACAGACAGACTGCCCTGCTGCAGCCTGAGCACATTCTCAGGGCCTTCCTACCGATTAGGTTAAACACCACTCTGGAGAGTCTTCTTCATGGGTGAGACTGTTTACTTGCTAATGTTTACTTTATGTTTCTCCACCTTTCAGACTCGATGCCACAGCTGCTACCAAAGCAGCCCATCAGTATTAATTGGTATAGTGGTTTATGACACACTTGAACAGTAGAAACCATTCCCTTATCACCAGTTCATTTCAGAGGCACAGATCCTGCCCAGTGTCACCAGCCTAAATTAGTTCTGGGCTAGTGACCAGAGTGGGAAAGCTGGATATCCCCCTGTTAATTCAATGAGCTCTTACTAGCATAATTGCAGAATATTAGCTCAAATAAGTGTAACATGTCTTTTCCTATCAGTTTAAATATCTTCTTTTCTTTTCTTTTTTTTAAATTTTATTTTAAAATGTAACATTCATTGCTCAGTTGCAAAGCTGCTTATATTCTCTACAGAATCACTGAAAAACATTTGACCTCTTAAGGATTGGGTACTTCGGTAAATTCAAAATATCATAACACTGAGTTATTATTACACACAGAAAATTATATGGGTCCTGCAGTTTTAATATTTAAAAAGAAAACAGTTGTTCTCAAGAGCATGCATGGATATAATATATGAGTTTGTAAGGTAGTTGCTGTTTGTCTTTTCACAGTGAAGGACAGATTTGTAACATTTTCCATATATGTTCCTCTGGCTGCACCAATAAGATCACCTCCTATAAAACATAAACTGCTGTATAAAACATAAAACTTACAGCAAATTCTTTAAATACGCTTTTGTGAATTACAAAACATTAGATAAATAATAAACAAACTGTAGGAAGTCATGAACATCTACAACTTCAGGACATCAAAAACATCAGCTAAAGCCTGCCTAATGGCTCACAGACCAACTAAAGATCTTATTCAGCTTGCTAAAAAAGACAAAAAAAGAAGCTGTGTTTCCTACTTGCCTCACAGGCAGGCAGATTTGGTAAGTTCATCTGCTACAACAAAGCTTTGTGCAGGGAGGCAAAGGCTGTTGTGGGAGCAGAAGAGACACAATTCTTTACAGGATCCATTTATACCTTAACACCCGTGCTGGATCCCCTTGGCTCAGTTTGTCACTTCATACACAAACCCAGGTATCTGCAGGCAGGTGTCTTCAGAGCAGCCTCCTGAGCTGGGTCTAGCTCCCACAGGGCCAGCTCAAGCCCACCGTGGGCACAATCACCCTCCCCCTGTGCTGTTCATCTCCATGCCTTCCATGCAGCCTCTCAGATGAGAAATCTGAGGCTGAAGAAGGGACAACATGGCTCTCTGGTCCTGTTTGTAATGCTCCAGGCACTGGAGATTCACTAGTGGGGCTCCCAGGTGTCAGAGTAATTAAGAGTTTGACCACTTAGTATTACTCATAAACTGCTAAATGAGATAGGTATTGGGAAGACACCATGTTCATTAAAGATGCTGTCACTGCTTAATAAAGTAATCTTATAATTAGCTTGAATCAGTCAAAAATTTTAACTCAAAAAATAAATAATGGGCTTTAACACTGTTGGGGCATCCTCACTATCAAATTTTAGTAAGTGTCTAACATTTGAAATACTTGACATGATGGGGAAAGTAGTTAATTCATTATGTGTTCATTAATAAAATGTTTGGAGGTAAGTTTCCATTCTTAATTAAAATCTTATAAGGTTTGAGGTCAGAAGATACAGAAGTATTTCTGTATTTTTTTAAATGAGCCACTTTTCTACATTATATCTCCTGTCTAGATAAATATGAACACAAAATATTTGTGTTATCACTGCTATAAAAGTCACATCATCTATTTACACAATAAACACAGAGCTCATGTCTCCCAAGTTGTGCTTTCATACTGACAGTCGAGAGCAGTAGCTGTAACAGAAGTACTACACATATCTTGAAAAAGTATTTTGCTGCCACATTAATGTCACAGCAGAAGTTAAGAACTCTTAGATTTGATTTCACATAGGTACAGGACAGATGTCTACAGATGGTTTGGGGTGGATGATTGTGAAACCACAACAGCTGAGCAACCATGTGCAAGACAGACCTGGAGAGAAGAGGTTTATTTTCTTTGCTGCTATGATTACTTCATGCACCACCCAGAACATAATTTCCACTCCCCTTTGTGCCTCAAGAAGTTTTACTTCAGTGATCAGGTCCTGATTCACAAAGTTATTAGAAATTCCCACATGGTGCTCTCACTGCATGTTTTTGTTTGAAAAGAGGCGAGTGGTCTCCAAGAAGGCGACATATTAGCTCTGCAAACAGCAAAAAAGGCTCCTTTCCTAGTTAGCTTCAATCCTGCAAAGTAGTTTCACTGAATTCTTTCCTGAGTGTTGTTCAGCTGTTTCAAAGAAAAAAACAACACACAAACTAAACAATTACTAAAAAGCACCCATTTTTTAAAAAACATCATCATGTAGGGTACAAATGTGGACAGCAGATGTGGACACCATTCAGGCTCGACAGTGGTAAATAGTTGAAGAAAGCTGAATTAAATATTTCCAATTAAGTTAGCCATTCAAGTTTAGAAGGAATTCCAGTTCTTGGGTGGAAGCTGTGAATTCAGTGGGGGTAATTTACAGTTCTACTTTTGGTGCAAGTCTGTTGTGACAGTAAGTGGGGGAACAAACAAACAACTTTTGTCCTACGCAGCGCTCTGCTTGGGCAATGCACTGTGCACACACACATCCTGCCTGGAAGGGAAGAAGCTGCCAGACTCATTTTGCTGCCAATATAATTCCATACTTGTATTAGAATCACTGTAATTCCTAACACATCGCCTTTAGGCAGGTGAAGCCAATTTCTCCATTACTCCCTACAGCCTCCTGAATGGCATTGTGCAGAAACGATGGGCACACTCTGCTTAAAGCTTTGATGAAGCAAACTCAGAGTCAACTTTATGAACACTGACAGTTTGTGCAGATTCATACCTTCATCTAGGATTCACCCCTGATCATAGTAGGGCAGATCATATTTATATTGTATGTAAAGAATTGTACATTTTTGCCTCTGCCCCAAATTTTTGTGAAGATTGCTTGTTGTTTTTAAATTATCTGAATTCATAAATTTTACAGAGCTAAATGGAAGGCATTTAATTTCATTGGATAATCAGATTTGTAGGCATTGATGCTTTGAAGTGGTTAACTGGGTAACAGCTAATTTCCCTGTGGGATGAGCAATGCTCTAACCTCTCTTCCCTCCAAATGATGGCAGCATATAAATATCAGCTGCATTTGAAAAACTCCTAAATCACTAGCCATTAAGAAACACTAATAACTTGACTGTTTCCATACATAATTTATTATGAAGAAACTAATGTGATCTGTATTCAGAGCATGTCTGCAACCCCCGAATCTGTTGAAATTTCTTCCAATTCTGGTGACTTCTGCTAGGACTTCCAGTTGATGCAAACTATCATCTGCCAGCACTACTCTTCACCAGGAAATTTCACTTGTATGGTTAGGACAGCCTGCCCTCACATATTTGTAGAGTTGTTCACAGGCCAGAAATATGAGCTGGAATCAGGAACAAGGAATGTTATAAGACAGCAGAGCAAATAATCTGCCTTGCAAAGAAACTAATTTACCTGCTGGTACTGTCAGCATATGAAAACAAAGAGGATCAGCACTCATAAAACAGAGGAGAGCTACCCATTTAATTTAGCCCACAGTAACAGTGACTGAATTTGAATTCCATGGGAGCAGTTCAGTTCACTTGAACAGGAATTTGTATATACTTCAATACAAAATTTAGAGCATTACATAACTGGAAGAAAGACTCTTGATTTCTTAAGAAACTAATTAATCTCTCTGATTTCAACAGCCTTTTTGGTGGGGTTCTGCTCAGAAAGGTGGTGGCAAATTGCTTGATTCTGCTGGCATCAGTGAAACAAAACCCAGGATAAAAAAAATGTGATGAACAGAAATCATCTGCATCGAATAGTTTGGGCTGAACCTGTTCCTGTAGTATTGATGGCAGCAGTATTACAACAGTTTGTTGAATTACAGGCTAAACTGACCAAAACCATTCTCTTTATAGGTCACTTAAATACAACAAGAAAAAAGTGCATTTAAACCCTCTACCCACCAGCAAATAAATATTCCAGCTGTCTTCAAAGCACCCTTCTACTAAGATTTTTTTTACTAAAAGAAGTTTTATGATGTACTTATTTTATATATAACCCTGCTTCTTCAAGTGGAGAAGGATTCACTCCAAAATCACAGAAAATATCAGAATGGCATGATGGCATGTAAGGTAAGGGCTCTCATAAACCTCAAGACACCCTAATTCTGCATTATCTCTTTGCTGTGATTTCAAAGAGGGAGGGAGGGAAGGAGGGGCAAACATCATCTTCCCTCCCTCACCTAAGCAAGAAAAGTAATTTCCAAGAGTGGGACATATTTATGTTTCTTCTATATCCTTGCACCCCAGGACAAAACAAGCTCTGGTAGAGGGAATGAATACAAGTATTAAACTGGCAAATGGTTCCCCCACCATACATTAACTTAGCAACTTCTAGCATTTCCCTGAGTGGGATATGCTTTGGGGGCAGCTCGCTTCAAGCAATGAGATCTGATTACACTTTAACCTAAGATGCTGTTTTTATTAACAAACTTGAATACAGCTAAAGAATAAATTATTTCAAATCCTTAATCATTCTGCATTACTTTGATCAGTGCTTCCTGAATATACTGCAAGGGACTCTGTTTATTCAATTTTCTCTTGCTGTGATGGTAGGCTGCATGAGAACAGGTTTATTGTGCTAATATGCCTGCAGTGTTAACAAGCAACTGACACTAGTTGTCTGTAAAGCTCCTCAGAGTTGCAAATGCCTTCTTTAGCTGATATGAATTTCCCCACTAAGATAGAATCACATTCCTAGGCACTTCTCTGCATAAATTACTCTAGCAGGATCATCACAGATATCACACATGAATCAAATCTGCCCTCAAATATCATTAATCGATGCTGAACTGTTCAACATCTGTGCGGACAGCATGGATCTGCTGGTGGCACCAAGCTGTGTGGTGTGGTCAGCACACTGAAGGAAGGGATGCCACACAGAGAGACCTGGACAGGCTTTAGAGGTGAGGCTGTGCAAACCTCATGAAGTTCCACAAAGTGAAGAGCAAAGTTCTATACCAGGGTCACAGCAATCCCAATCCCTATGAAGAAAGACTCGGGGGTGATGAGGGATGGAAACCTCAATGTGAGCTGGCAGTATGGCCTCATAGCCCAAAATGCCAACAAAATCCTGGGCTGCATCAAAAGGAGCATGGCCAGCAAGTCAAAGGGGGTGATTCTGCCCCTCTGCTCTTGTGAGACCACACCTGGTGTGCTGCATACAGTTCTGGTGTTCCCAACATAAGAGGGAAGTGTTGGAGCAAGTTGGGCCTTGAAGATGGCAGCCTGGGAAAGCTGGGATTGCTTAACCTGGAGAAAAGAAGGTTGCAAGGAGACCTCAGAGCACCTTCCAGTACCTGAAGAAGGCTTACAGGTGAGCTGGAGAGGGAACTAAATTCTTCATCAGGAACTAAAGTGATGGGACAAGGAGCAACAGGTACAAATTGAAAGAGGGGAAATTTAGATATTAGGAAGAAATTGTGAGGGTGGTGAAGTACTGAAATAGGTTGCCCAGGGAGGTTGTGGATGCCTCATTCCTGGCAGATTTGGGGTTGTCTTGAGCAACCTCAGTGGTGGGAGGTGAGAGTTGGGCCTAGATGATCTTTAAGGTCCTTTTCAACTCTTAACATTCTATCATTCTATGAATAACCTAAATTCAAACTGCCATTGTAACAATTAAAACAATTATCCTGCCTGCCTTTGGGTGTCACAAAAATAACATTTGTTAGAACACTGTCCTGATTCTTCTTTCATCTGTGCTTTTTAGAAGTAGGCAAGTTCAAAGAGATGGATCCTTCTGCCATAACCAAAACATGCCTCCTGATACCCAGAAAAATTGCAAAGAACCACAAAAGCAATCTGTTCCTCCTCTCCTCCTCCCTTCTTCCCAAAAAGATCAATAAATGTCCCCAGACACAGGCATTGTATTTATGATGTAACTTAGAGCAGAAATCTGTTCGTTTGTCTGAAGATTTCCAAACACTAGCCTTGGGAGGAAAATGATGCTTTACAACAGAGCTGACCTGCAAATAATTGTTGCACTAAATTCCTGTAGCAACAAACCCTACATTTTATGCCATCACCTGGTGGCACTGTTATACAGACTCCAACATCTCTGTTTTTAGCACTGGGCTCTGGGAGTGCTCCGTTTACCCCGGGGGTACCCAGGACCTCCCAGGAAGCTTTGGGATGGGGGGAGCCAGCTGACCTGGACACTGGGTTTTGTTTTGGACGTCAAAATACAGCTGATCTCCCAAAACGGGCATTGACATTTGGGAAGAACACATATCTAAACTCCATCTCAAGGCTGGTGTTGATATCGATAATGATAATTTGCAAGTAAATTTCATATTTCTGATACTTCTTCCATAAGCAAGACACTAGCAAGCTAACTGAAGGCCTAGGAGATTTCAGAGGGAAAAAATCCAGAAGAAAGCTGTTGTATTACTGCAGATGTTTTTAAGGGAACTTGTTTCACTGAGCAGATAAATATGAAGGTCATGTAATATAACCCCCAGAAAATAAGAATAGTTGCAAATATTGAAGTCTGTCCAGGTTGTAGAGATTATATTTTTAACTGCTTCCTTTAACAAAGAGAGAATACATTGTGCTAAGAAACCCCAAATCAAACCAACCAAATATGCATCTTCCAGATAGTATCCTAATTTACAGGCAACTGATGAACATTCAAAACTGAAACATCAGTTGTGCTAATAAGCAAGAGATATCTCTTCAGCGTATGAGGTTAGATAGCACTATACATAATTTTGCATTCATACATATGATGTGTATTGGTTAGAAAAACATGATCGCACTCAAGTCCCTAACAACTAAAAATCAAATTATATTTAGGTTTTCCCCCTCTATTTTTGCATCCTATTCACATGTAAGTCATCCTGACAGTAGGAAAGGGGAAGTGTAAGTCTGCAAGGCAGTGGGTGTCGTAGACATCCTTTTGTGAAAATCCTTTCTTAGGATTTTTTCCCTTCTGAGAAGCTGAGGCCTCAGCAACAAAATGTAAACAATGGTTATCTGCTGCTGTGGAATGCAACAGGTGGATCCGTGATTGGTTTCGGGTGGGTGTTTGGAACTAGTGACCGCTCACGGCAGAGCTGGCTCTCTCTCTGTCAGAGACACAGATCTTTGTTTTTCATTCCTTTCTATTCTTAGCTTAGCTAGCCTTCTGAGATGAACCTTTTTCTTCTATTCTTTTCAGTACAGTTACAATGTAAAATATATATATATCATAAAATAATAAATCAAGCCTTCTGAACATGGAGCCAACATTTTCATCTCTTCCCTCATCCAAAGTCCCCTGGAACCGCTGTCACAAGTGGGTACCTAAAACAGACTAAATGTTCCCACCTTTTCTCCCTCACAAAAATATAACTGACATTATCAGTATACTAGAACTGAAATTTCCAACTTTTTCCTAATAAGGTAAATTACCTAGAAATTCTCTCCCTGTCCTTTAAAATTAAAAATGTCTTAATACCAAATGTTGTTGTCAGCAGAAGTGTTGTCAGCAGAACAAGGATCTGAGAAGGCTGGTTAATTAACAGAACACTGGATTATGGTATGAGACGGGGCTTTTCTGACGTTCTGTATCTCTACTTGTGTTTTTATCAAGTAAATATTTTTGATAGCTCTGCTCCTCTTCATTGCTTGGGCTCCACACTCACTTACTTGCACACCTGGCCTTGTGCTGCCCTCTTCTTGTATTGGTGTTTCACTGACACTCTACTCTTCATATCTGTGGGGCTGCCATTCCTTGACTCCAATACCTTTCCCTGCAATCTCTTTCTTTACCCAAGCAGAGTTTAATAACTCAGGGTTTATTCAGATGAATAAACATCCCTCAGACATATTTATTTCAACTCTAAGAAAGAAAGCATCTTTTAGCCTTTCTTTGTTAAGTAATTTAGACTGTAGTTGTAATAAAGAGCTTTTTTTCTTTCTCAGTGCAAGAGAGCTTCACTATTCATGTGTAAAAAATAAAGTATCCTTTTTTCAAGTTGTCCTTAACTGTCACTTAGCACATTCTCCCTCTTGAAAAATACAAAAATTAAATCAGTCAAAAGGACTTGCAGCATCTTGTTCTTAGCAGAGTAGAGAAAAATATTTATTGTTCTGAAGAACAAGTTTGCCAACTATCTAAAAGCAAATGAAGTTATGCTTTTTCTGTCTCTGGTAGATGAAATAGGAAAATCAATTTGATGGCAAATATGGTGGTAAAGCAGTGAAAGAGATGTGTCTTTTAAAAGACCATCAAATACAAATACATTGAACCTCATTCAATGAACACTGAGACACTGAGTTGAACCCAATCCATCTTTGTTAATGGGGCTTTTTTGGAGAAAGTGTTTTCTGGCAGGTTATTTACAATCACATGTAACAATGACATGGTGTTCCTAAGCCTACACTATTCCACTTGGTTATATTCTCATTCAAAAAAGAAATCCTTCAGAACCACCTTGTCAGGGAAAAATAAATTCTGCTCTCTTGGAAGAGCCTGCTGTAGGGTTCAAGGTGAGCCCTTTACTTCTCAAATTATCTATCTTTACTCTCGTATTTTTCACTTGTGATGAATTACAGTCCCACTAGTAAACCTAGCAGAGAAAATGTGTTGTTTAAGGAAGGATAAACTGCTTGGGCTTGGTATGTTTTCCAGCAAACATTGAATAAGAAATAAGTTTTATGTTTTTCATTTGGCATATTATCTTCTATCTGACAGGTTTGAAATGCGTGCATTTAATATTGATTAAAAAAATCACAAGAAATCAGTGCAGATTTAGATCAGTGTCACATAACATGACAAAGGCGTGCTACTCTAACTAAAAATATCAAAATCAACTCAACTGTGCATTATGTAGTTGTAATCCCACAGGGATTTATCTTTTACTACTGGAGCTGAGTTTGGGCCAAACCACTAGACAGCTGAGAGTCAGCAGTGGTGTAATTCAGCATTTTCTCAGGGTTCACACTGGTGATGCTTTCTCTCCAAGATCCCAGCAGATTTCAGTACCTAACTGATGCTAACATTAGCAGCTATGTGGGGAAGTCTTGACCTGTGAACAATCAGTGTCTCATGTTTTATTAAAATGAGAATTTTTTGGTTTTAAATAGAACATGTCATCTAGTTTGTAGACAGAATTTAAGCAAATTTCTCAAATCATAATTTTATTTCCTAGTACATTTATGTTTTTAAAAATGACTGTAGGAAGGAGATATTTTCTCTGAGATTTATTCAGAGCAAGAACATCAGAAACTTGGCAAACTATCAAAGAGCCAACCTCAGCACTGTTTTACATACAAGTGTAAAGAGAAAAACATAATTCAAACTGTAGATAGATGACAAAAGCACCTAATTCCATACCCAAGTGGTCACACAGGTTCCTAAATAAACGTATGGCAAAAGTGCCTGAGAAACTGCAAGTCAACAACCCTTAGAACAGGTCATGCTTGTCACATTTCCTCTGGCAGAGGAAACAGTCTGTCATTCTATCTTCTACAAATTAAAAGAACAAAAGAATCCCTCAAGCATATTAATTAATGAGATTCATTGGAAACATAGCAGGCTGCTGCCACTGTTTAGTTTTCATGAATGTATCTGGCCAATTAGTATCTAAATTTATAAAAAGCATTTTTGTACATGTTGAATATTTTATGCTTGTAAAGTCTTTGCATACTGCTATGTGCATACTAATGCTCTGTAATTGTGGGATGTTCAACAATACAATAACTCCATGATAAAATCTAACTGTTTTTCTTGGTTCAAGATAAAAATCAGGGTTTAGTGACAACACTCAGTTCCCATAATGTTTTTGAGGGAAAGAAGCAAAACAACAAGCCACTTTGCTAAAATACAAAAGGACCTTCACAGCAAGCTGTTCTGGGGGTGATCCTAACTCAGAAGACCTGTCTCCTGATAATCTGACTCTTATTTATCTAGCAAAATCTTTATCTAGCAATATTTATCAAGCAACATCTAGCAAAATAATATGATAAAAAATCAGAAAACATGAATATAGGAAAGGGTAAAAATCTGTTTAAAAGGAAGAAATAAAATGACTGAAGCTCAGTGCAGGCTTCAAGGTATTGGATAACCCCTCATGTTAAGGATCCAGAAATATTAGGTAATGGGTAAGGTCTGTTCTGGCACAGTATAAATGGCTTGAATTACATCTTTGAATTGGATCATTCTCACAGGAAAACAACCTCCTTGAACAGGAGGGAGATGGTCCCACCCCATCATCTCAGGTGGTGGAGACTGAGGTGGGTTGTGCCTCAGGATCAGTGTCCCTGCACAGATGGATTTGATCACTTTATTCCATACTGACTTTGGTTTCAGTGTAGTTATTCTACAATGAATAAGTCCAGATTTTGATCTTAGTTTCATGCTCAGATATATGCAGTATGCAAGGAAACTCAATGGCCTCATTCACCACCTCAGTTTCAGCTTCTAAGGGTCAGGAAGTCACTCTGCAAACAGGTCACCAGCAGTATTTGTGGTTTGATCCTTTCCATAATATCTTTTTCTACCCCCACACCCCTCATCTCAGAAGGGCTTTTTATGAATTTAAAGAAAGTTTAAGGAAACAAATAAGAAACATATGAGGACATTTGACAACATCAATAAAGTTGAGTTTCTGATTAATGCCCCAAAATCATAGCTTTCATGATATATATATACAGAGAACTGAAGCAATCACTAAATCAGAAATATCACACTCCCCTTGGACCAAGAGCCAAGGTATTTTAAGACCTTTTAAACATTCCTTTTTTTTTTTTTTTTTTCTGAGAGTGGAGAATCAGAAAAATTCAGCTACCTTAAACTTTATTTTAACTATAAAATACAACAAATTTTTATAATCAATTTTAGCAAATTTTTAGCTATATAGAATTATTGAGCTGTCTGAAAAAATTACACTTGATTTCAGAATGAATAAAATATGAATAATCACAACAGGTGCCTTGGTGTGCTAACATTCCCTGTACTCCTGTACTTATGGAAAGTGGAGTTGTTGGGTCTTAAAAGCAGCACAACCTCTTTGTACATTCTCTTGCACTGAGGAAAAAAATGTTTTTCCTTACATTACGCCTAAACCTCTTATATTTCAATCTCTAGGCTGGCTGTGTGCCATTGTCCTGCCTTGCACCACAGCAAAGAGCAGACTACAGATATCTCATTGGCAGCCTCCTTGCAGACAGCAACAGGCTGCTGTAAGGTGCCCCTCAACGTGTCCCTTCTCCAGCTCCCTCAGCTGTTCCTCACAAGGCACCTGATGGCCTTGGTGACTGCTGTCTTCAGAGTGTTTTCCAGCCAGGCAGGATTCCAACCACCTAGGCCACAGTGCCCCAACATGGACACAGGGCTGCTCTGGAAGGTGATGACCATTGAAAGTGAAGATGAACAGCCTATGGAAGGTGATGACCATTGAAAGTGAAGATGAACAGCCTATGGAAGGTGATGACCATTGAAAGTGAAGATGAACAGCCCTGGAAAATCCTTCTGGCCCTTTTTGAAAAGGGGTCTAGCATTTGCCTTTTCCAACACATCATGGGCCTCCCATGATCTCCATAACCTTTCAACAATGAGAACCTCACAGTGACTTCAGCAGTTCCTTCAGCATCCTTACTATGTATTCCAATGGGTCTCATCACCTCCTGTGGATCAAGATTTTTCTCAGAATCACTGACTTAGCCCTTTTCCACTACCAGTAATAATTGTTCTTTCAGAACTATGTCTCCAGATTCAAAAGCCTCAGTCTTATCTGCCTCTGCTATCACTAAACCACCCAGCTATTTCAGCACTGAATCAGTATTTTCCCTCTTTGTTCTTGCACTGCTAGGAGGAAGGCTTTGCTATTTCCCAGCACTCAAAAGACTGGTGCTCAAGGCACACCATGTTAGAAATAAGGTCCTTTTTTTTCTGTCATTTTTCTCTGCTGCAGAAAGTTCCAATGAGAGAGAGACTGAGGATGATGCAACCTCTTGGAGCTGAGAGCTTATGGGTGAGATCAGGTTTTGTTTTTTCTTCCCCTAGAGATTCAAACTTTAGTATCCCAAGAGTACACATGATTAGCTGATCTTGCAAGCTGGGTAGCTTGTCTGCAGAACTATAAAAGATTTCATCTTTATCCTGACGTAAAGCAAGAGAATTAGAAAATCCTGAAATATTTCTTGCCCAAAATGACTCAGCAGATGATATGATAGCATTCTATATGATTAAAACCAAAACCAGATGCTAAGGAAAGGGAAATACTGAGATGAAAGGATATTAATGAGCATCACTTTTCTGGTGGATGCTGTCTCTATAGCTCAGAACTAATTTAAATTCAAAGAATATGCAGAGTATCTGTAAAGGACAAAAGAAGAATACAACATAAAAACTGGCTTGTAATGGCTCCAAGTTTGAAATACTAAAAAAGAGAAAAACAAAGACATGAATAAATGCTTGCTTGCCCATCCAGAGTAGCTATGTGATCTGAATCACTAATAAAAATCTTCAGAAAGGTTGAATGAGTAAGGATTTTGCATAGTTACTGTTGCTATGAGAGATACTTTCCATATTATCCACACATTCCACAAATTATTTCCCGTTCCTTATCACTCACAAACAGGTAATGAGGTGCTAGGAAAATAGCTTCCTTCTCCTCTAAAAGTTTCTGAAAACATATTTAAAGAAGGCAGTCAAAATGATGCTTTTCAAAAAGTACTGAATGTTCAATAAAGAAATTATAAGTGGAGTGAATGGGACAAAGTCAAACTCTGCAAACATGTCCAAGCAGCATCTGGATGCTCTGAGGCAGAGCTGGAAGCTCCATCTCCCACCTGTCCTCTAAAAGTGAGAGGATGAAGCTGAAATTTACAGCACCTACTGCATCAAACTCCACCATTTATCTAACAGCTAATACACCTATGCATGTTATGTGCTTTGCTAGCATCAGCAACAAATAACCAAAGTAATTTGGGAGCCACTGCAAAAAAGAACCACATTCAATTATGCAGGAGAGTAGAAGCAAATATATTCAATGGCCAAATGACAAGAATGTTATTTGGAAAGAAAGTGAAGTATTCTTTGCAGGAAAACCTCTCTACAGTAAAAACACCAAATATCAGATAATGTCTTCTAAAAAGAATGATATCTTTCCAGAGTATCCCAAATAATATCCTGCAGAGCAGGAAGAGGTTTGCACACTGAAAACAATAGTACAACAAGTCACAATGTCTGTCTTTAAAACAAATTTTATGCTTATTTTAGAGGAGAATGTAAAAGGCAACATCCTAACTCTGTTTTTAAACAGTGACTTGATAGCGGGTTGTCCCATGAGGTAAACTCCATAAAACTCTCAGCTTGATTGTAAATAAGGTTGTATTTTCAGGTGGATCAATGTTGTCCTTTTCCAGTTTTGAGTCCAGTAGCAGATTCACTGTAATGTCTGACTAGCTCTCCCGCAGCAACTCCAATAGCTCCAGCAGGGTGAGAGATCTCTGAGATATGAAATCACCACTTGAACTGATATTAATGCCACACATTAATTTTATATTGGCAGATTCTGTGATGCTACATAAATTTAGTAACAAATGTGTATGAATTCACATTTAAACAGATATTCCTGACATATTTTAAAGTAATATTTTTATGGAAGCAAACTGGAATGTATGCAAACAGCAAGAAAATTAATCTACTGCATATCTAAACAAAATTATATTTATTTATGTTTCCAAGTCATTGCAACAGTCATAGCTTAAACAGACTCACTGGAAAGCATATACCCCAAAGGTTAGGTATAATTGTATCTACTAAGTAGTAGCTGATCACTTTTCATTTAGTTCTTCCTTTCATAACAGGAAGAATGGATTTATTAATCACTTGAAAGATACATTATGTTTTAGGTTTCCCCATAAAATAATTTCTAATATAGTCTCAGTTTATAAATACTATTTTATACAGCTTTGTGCATTTCTAATAATTCTTGTAACCGGTTATAACTTATATTTCTATTCATTAAATTCTTTGGAATATCCATCTTCTTTTCACAACAATACATTTAGAAGTACCGAATTATTAGAAGTGACTTGGGGGTAATGGTTGACAAGGAGCCCAACATGTCCCAGCAATGTTCACTGGCAGCCCCAAAAGCCAAATGTGTCCTGGGCCTCATCACAAGCAGTGTGGCCAGAAGGTCCAGAAAGGTGCTTCTGTCACTACTCCACTCTCTGAGACCCCTCCTTGAGTGTTGCTTCCAGCTCTGGGACCTGCTGGAGCGAATCCAAAGGAGAGACACCAAAATGATCACAGGGCTTGAGCACTTCTCCTGGAGTGGAGATAAGCTGGGAGAGTTGGGGTTGTTCAGCCCGGACAAGAAAAGGTTCCAGGGAAATCTTACAGCAACTTCCCAGTACCTACAAGAAGGGAGCGTCCAAGAAGGATGGAGAGGGACTTCTGGCATGGGCATGAAGCGATAGGACAAGGCTTTAAACTAAAAGAGGCTTCGTTTAGATACTACAGAGAATTCTTTACTGTGAGGGTGGTGAGGCATTGGCACAGATTACCCCAGAGCAGGTGTGGACATCCCATCCCTGGAAGTACTCAAGGCCAGGCTGGATGGGGCTTTTAGAAACCTGGTCTAGTGCTAAGGTGTCTCTGCCTATGGCAAAGGAATTGGAACTGGATGAACTTTAAGGTCCTTTTCAACTCAAACCATTCTGTGATTCTAAACTAATCCCTAAAAAAAACTAATCCCAGCTAAATTTGAAGCAACTACTCACTGAAACTTTGTCTCTTACAAACAAGATTAGGAACTCACATAAACATCAGTCTTTTCCCAGTTATCACTTTGGCATTAGCTACTAGACAATTGTTTTGGAAACTTAGTCAATTAATATGTAATTATTCAGATTTGCTTTTCCCAAAAGCTTAATTTCTCTTCCACACTGATTTTATATTAGTTAATTCAGAGTACTAATGTGGCAAGGTTCAGCTAGCAGAAAATATTTTCTCTATTAAGAATTCTACTGACCTCATTTGCAAGAGAGAATGAAGGAGAAAAGGGCTTCTTTCTTTTTTTTCTCTTTTTTTTTTTTTTTTTACAAGTGGAACATGAAATTAACTTTTTTTAAAAAATGGACCACTGTAGGGAAAGGAACTTTGGCAATTAGTATTTCCCAAGTGTCCCTATGCTGTTATGTACATATACATACTTAGGTATTCTGTCTAAACTACTAAGTGTGTGTAGTTGTAGCAGCAACACCTTCCACTGATGACATTGTGCCAACAAAAGATGTCTCCTGAGGCAGTTGATGGTTATTCTAAATGAAATGAGCTGTGCTAGCAAGAGCCTGATCAGCAACACTTGCATTGAGGCTTTTATTAGAAGATACAATGAAAAAAAAGAAGCAAACCAAAAAAACCTGCATTCCCTATCTCCCCACCAATACTGCACTATAACATTTTCTAGTATGAAATTCTGCCCTTTTTCATAATTTCTTTTGCCTGAGCAGAAAAATATTTTTATACAACCTTCTTATTTTAAATCATGAATTTACTCTATGTCAGTGCTGCAGTTTTATTTTAATGGCAGAGAGAACAAAAGAAGGCCTTTTACATCTACAAAACCAGGGTTATTAGGTAGGCAGTCCACTGGCTATGTCCTCTTAGAGGTATCCAAGCACGATACACCAGGCTTGCCCAGCTGAGTATACACCTCAAATGCATGTCTCTATAGGGTGACATTTACTACTTCATTCACCTTAATAAATTGCTAAAAGCATATCCTGGGGCATCATGCTGTGAAGAATAGTCCCACTACCCTTCAGCTGGGTCCTACAAATAACACAGCTGAGATGCAGCCACCTACAAATGCCTGTAACTCTTTAGTTGGACAGGGGATTAAGCTGATACAGCCTGCTTTGAATTCAGATTACCCATATCATTCTCCATTGTTTAGTATTCCAGCCGGTTTTTCAGAGTGCTAAAGACCCAGGCACCTTCTTTTGAGGGAGTTGCTGAACAAAAAGCACTTCAGAAATAAGTGGCCTGGATTTTTAAGTGCTCGAAGCATCTAAAAAGTCTAATTTTAGGGTTTTATTTTTAAGGGTCTTGGGTGCTGTTTCTAGAGTTCTCCAAAAAACTTCATCCAACCCACCATACAGACTGTTTTTCCTACACTCATCTTATTAATCTAGAGGTTCCCACTCAATTTCTTCACACCAGTTCAGCACTGGAGGTGCTGGAGCCTTCCTGCCTGCTGAGCCTGCCATATGGAAGAGCTATTTATCCCCCTCACTGACTCTCCATTTTTTACTTCATTCCAACCAAGCATACAACTTGTTCCCCATTGCCTACTCCTATCAGTTCTTCTCTTTCTTTCCTACTTTTCCCCCCACTTTTAAAAAGTGCAACTAGACTCACTAAGTTTGGAAAGCACCTGAAGTGTAGTCCGTGGGAAAGATGAAATGCAAAATAAGTAACTTGTTTATAGCTATCTAAAGTAGAAGCAGTGCGCTGATGAAATTTTAAAAATCTCTTGGAATTACCAGACATTCCTTCCTCATTGCTCAATCAGTTTTGGAAAGTCTGGGTAAATCTGTGTGCACATAAGGTGCCACAATCAAAAAATTAAAAATATTCTGATGCTAGAGAGCCTTTAGAAACCCAACTCTCAGACAATTGCCTGTGCCTACTCACAGTATCTGCAAGCCTACACAAGCTGCTACAACTTCTTCTGCAAGGCATATGTGTGCAAGGTAAATGCTCACATCTCTGGATCTGCAAACAGAGTCTGATTTATAGAAAGATCTCTGAAGTGCTTTCTGCAGAGCCAAATCAAAAAACCCACATATTTTTAAAATACCTTTGATATTTTTAATACTTCCCATGAATTGATGAAGTAAAACTGGTGACACGTTTCTTACACATAATCATATGTTGCATGGCTACTGAATAAAATGGACAGATATTAACAAATCCTGTTAGGCCCCGAAATAAGTTTTAGTTTAATGGGCAATGTGATGCTGACAGTTCCATTTTAAAGCACAAACTGTCTATATGCACAAGTCTAAACATAGATGTGATACTTTTTTATGTATTTGAACTCAGTTGTCACATCTATAAAGTACCTTACACATCATGATAATTACTTAAAATAAATTCTTAAAGAGCAAGAGAGTAACACAAAACACATTTGGCACTTGTTAGCTCAAGCTCAGTTACTCGCTGCCATAAACACTGTCATTTGCCAATTTGTTCTGAGGTTAAAGTAACAGAATACTAATTTAAAAATAAAAGAAAAAAGTCAGCTGAGAGCATTACTTTTCTAACATATATTCTCAGTCCATTTACTTGATCTTGAACACAGGTTGCTTTTAGCAGAACAACATGAAAACAAGGGCAAAACAAGGTAAACCTCTGTGTAATTGTATTAAGTTGGCCACAGATCTAGTGTGCTCGTTTATGCTATATAACAGCCAATCTTACACAAAACACCACAGGAATCTGAAGAGTTTTTCTATTTTAGAGTAAGGGTCCGTTACAGGTGTGTCAGTAAATTCATCCTCAGAAAGTAACAAATGATTTGATTATATTTTATATATCAGAAGTCATTTTTGAGACAAGTAACAGAAAGTTTATTTTAAGTTAAGGGAGTGATATAGGTCATAAATTAACATATCCTCTATGAAGACAATTATTCTTTCAGGTACCAAAGCCTGCTCAATATTGGAGCAACTCAGTCAGTGCAGTAAACATGTTCATCTGGTGTCAGTGCTGTGCTGTCCAAGATTAAACCATTCATTTTCACAGTCATCAGGAACATGTGCCATCAAACATTTGAGAAGGTACAGAGCAGCTCTTGTCTCTTTAATTTGCCTGTCAGCAAAAGTCAGACATAATGCACTATGCAGTAATACTGGCTCTAGCAACTTAATCTTTGTGATTTAGAGAAGTCCCACAGACAAGGTTGTGTGTATAAGAACAGAAAACCAGCACCTCTCCCATCCTGGGTCAGTCCAGATGGCTCTGGACTCTCCCAATACTCTGTACAAAGATAACAGAAGATGATATTTGGAAAAAACATGCAAGTTTGGCCACTTTCTGTGGTCTGTTCCCCTCATACTTCCCTAGGGTCTGCAACTGTTGTTCACTAATGCCAGCATCTGTTTATGGGCAAGTTGCCCACAACTGCTGTTGTCTGTGGACACACTGTCCATGTTCCAGCCTGACAGGCAGAGAGGCAGTGGAGCATCCACCCCTGGAGACTGTCGAAACTCAGCAAGACAAAGCCTTGGTTGTTCTATCTGGTGCTGGCTGAGATTCTGCTTTAAACAGGACACAAGACTATACAACCTTCAGAGGCCTTTTCCAGTCAACAAGTCTGTCAAAAAAGTGCTGCACAATATCCACAGAAATTATTCAAATGTACAAACAACATTCTGTTACTTCAGCACAGAGGTTACATCCTGAGCAACCATGGCTCAGAGCCTGTGATCACTCAAAGCACATATAGATTGGACTTCACAATATAAAGATTGTATATAGAGTCCCAAAAGAAATTGCAGTGAGTCAAATTTAACCACAGAGAAAAATTTTCACGCATCACAAAATGCAAACACATACAGTCACTCACCACTTAAAATAAAGATTTCATTATTAAAATGGGTAGATTGCAGTTTCCTTCTTTAAAAGCAACATAACTTACAATGACAGCCAGTTTCAAGGGATCAGACATAACACAGTGAAAGATGTCTAAGGAAACACATTTTTCTTGATCTTTTAGACAAGTGAAAGACATGTTAATAGTTCCCTTGGAGCAGAAGAAACAATCACATTATACTGCAATAATTCAACAGTTCACAAACTATTGCCAAGCAACAGGACAAGAGGCAATGGGCAGAAATTGATGCATGGGAAGTTCCATCTGAATATGAGAAAGAACTTCTTTACTGTGCAGGTGACCATGCACTAGAACAGGCTGCCCAGAGAGGTTGAGGATTCTCCCTCACTGGAGATATTCAAGAGCCATGTGGACAAAATCTTGTGCCTTGTGCTCTGGGATGAGCCTGCTTTAGCAGGGAGATCAGATCAGATGACCCACTGTGGTCCCTTCCAACCTTGCCAAAAGGAGTGAAGCATAATCTCAAAATTATTTGTGGGGAAGCAGGCTGCAAAGCATGTTCTGGGGTGCCTAAAATGGCTTTAAAGAGTCATGCAGATGCTGACATTCCAGATGAAAATTCAGAAAACCAAAATATTCAGGAAAAGATACGAATAGGCCCCATAAAAAATTCTTCACACTCAGTATGCCTCTTCCCTCTCCAAACTGGAAATCCTGCCTAATCAGGAACCTTCTAAACAATCTCTGCTGAAATTCCAGTGCAATCCACTGTAAGAATTACATTTTTTCTAAAGCATCCCTTTCAAAATTGCTTTTATGCCTTCTTCAATAGTTCTTCTTATGGAAAAAAAAAAAAAAAAAGGAGCAGGAAAGAGTTCAGGTAAATAAAGCAGGTTAATTCTTTGGAGCAATTTGACATCAGCATTAAGATATGATAACTTATTGCTCACTGTGAGCATTTGTAAACTTAGAGGCCAGCTGCTGTTAAGCAAAAGAAACAAACCACAAATGAAGGAACAGCCCCTGCTTTAGTAGAAAGCACATTTGGCTTTCCTGTGGAAGGAAACTCACCAATGGTGTAGTATCTCTTGAGGTCGCTCCTCCGCGGGTTGCGCCTCTGGCTGTTGGTGCTGCTCTCCTGCTCCTCCTCGGGAGCCGCTGTCTGCGGGGCAGGGGAAGGTCTGCTGGGCTGAGGGCTCTGAGCTTCTGCTGCCACTGGGTTGCATCCTGGACCACTAATATCCACCGACTGCGACTTTTTCTTTAATCTAAAGGCAATTCAAAACACTGAAGTATTACTAATCATCATTCTATACCTAGATTATGTGTAGAATAACAGGGATATTCTACTGTTCGTTGTACAATAATTCATGCATGTCACAGCCGAACAGGGAACAGCAGTGATAAATTAGGCCTTGCATCAATTTCCCCTTTCAGGTTCTGCTAAATCAGTTACAGCACATCCGTCTCCCATGTAGCTCCAAATAGTAAGCTGCCCTCAGATCAGCCCGCAGAGCTGCTTGAAGGATCAGTTCCTAATCTATTTCCAAGCCGAGCTGCCCACCATTACCCTGTCATTAAGTTGCTTGGCTTAAGTTTCCACAGATGAGGGGAGTACAAAGAAATTAAATAATTTGCACAAAGTCACAGAAAGCCTTGAGTGAAAAGAATTTATGTATCATCTTCTGAATCCAGTTGTAGCTCTACAATTGCATTTTCCATTCTGCAATATTTTCAACGCATTTTTTTCTCAAAAATCTCACTAAAGTCAGGTATCATTTTTGCACTGCAATAACAGTCAACAAAGAAAAAGAAATTCCCTTTTCTGCAGAAGAAATTAGTGTTCAGGTCATTACTGGCAGAGAGATATTGTATGCATTATTAACCACTATTCTCTGGCCCCAATTATCAAACCAGTTTTTTACCTCTCTAGTTGCACACACATCCAGACATAACATCACAATTTGTGCACAAATATATCCTGAGACATTGTTAAAATCCTTTTGAAAGTGGAGGCAAATGACATTTTCACTTTCAACTCCTCTTCAGATCTAGGCATTTTATCAAAGTTCTGAGGGAAAGGCTTTACTAACTCTCAAACCCCACTTTGGAGTGGGGTGAGTATACCCCTGTCACTGATTCACCATAGTTCTGATATCTCCACTATCTCTAGCAACATAAAATAGAGGTTACTATGCTGCTAAAGTTATTGAATAGAGACAAATGACCTGTTACAATGGAGTTCACAGCATACACATTGGATTTTGTCAATATGTTTCTTAAATTAGGTCTCTATAAATATATATAGCTGACTACATTATTTGATCCTGGAAATAAAAGAGGTTTATGACATTGCAGTGAGATATTGATTTGAGAAGAAGGGCTCATAACAATGCTGAAATTTTGAAGCGAGTGAAGTAAAATGATAAAGTTCTGCAATGCTAGAGGATAATTTTATTAGGCTAACAATTCAATGCTAAGTATCTCCCTCTTAACTCTGCAATTCCTTATTTTTCAAACATTTTCTCCAGCTATTGGCTGCAATTGAACAGCATAGACTACTCCACTGACTATGCAATCTGCTAGTTTAAGATATTAACTGATTAAATATTGTAATAATAGTAACAACCGCTCTAAATAGGTTGGAAAATACACAGGTCATGATCAGCCACCAGAAGTTATGTTAATGTATCAACATGTATGTAGAATAATTACACTGTGAGGGCAAAATAACTATACTTATACAGAGTATTGCTTAGTCCAGAGAAAGGACTAGACGTTAGAAAATTGGCAATTAGAATTTAACTTCTCTATGTCATTCAATTTTCACTAGAACCTTTTTCTGAACTAATTCAGAGTGTCTTGCATTTGAAGTAGTGGTTCTCAGCTCCAATTGCTCCACATAAACAGTTTGGGTTGACAGGGACATTTATCACTCCTACATATAAGAAAGGCTATACTGCATCATCTAGACGAATATCTCCAACGAGTCCATCAACGGCTATCTTTCCAGCCTCCAGCAGATTTTGGTTCATGGGTTTTCTGAATTAGACACTGCACCATTGGATTTATATTTCTTGGTTTTCCTTAATTACTCCAGAACTCATTGAAAGTTCTGAGGTAGGCAGTATCCAGCCTTGATGGTTTCTGGTTTAACTCTGCGCTGTGTTCAGGCAGCAACACCAGTAGCTTATTTTAATGACTGATAAGAGTGACATTTTGAGAAACAATGAACAACTATTGGTCCACATAAACCAGCTGCTTACATGGCTCTTGCTGCTCAAAGAGCCCTAGAGATATGGGATAAAACTATCACTGTGATAAAACTATCCTTACTTGAAGGGCCTTGGTCAGTGGACGCACATATGGAGTCAGTGGAGACACAGCTTGGGATAAACTAACAGCACTATGAGCACTGATACATATAAAATCAAGAATGGGCAGGGAATCTTCTGAGTAAACATTATGTGAGAAGAAAAGAAAGTTCTTTTGCTTGAAATGATGTTCCTGAAACAGAGACCTTGTTTTTAACACTTCCAGCTTTAAGCCTACAGCTGGTCAAATATATTTACCTAAAATGAAGGCTGGAATATTTCATTGAATTATTTACAGTGAAGTGCTGTTCTATCATAATTTTATTCTGCTATATTGTTGAATAAACCATCTCTCAGGTGATATAAAAAGTCTTTGTAGTTCCTCACCACTAGAAACCTTTGAAGATTTAAAGGATGACTTCTGAGAAGAGAATCACTACTTTTTAAGAAGTCATGCTCTACCTCAGACCACAGATTTCACTGTGATTGCAGGGTATTGCTTCTGTGTTGTGCAAAATATCTGTGGGCAAAGAGGCTGCAAAGTGTTCAGCACCTCTCCATAATCCTGAGATCAATAAGGGTACATATGTCCTGCATTATGCAAGCCCATGTTCTGCCCCAAAGGAAGACAGCAGGTGAGTGGAAATAAATGTTACAAACTGAAAAGTACTGTTATGATTTATACTTTCAGCTGTGTTATGAACACATTCTTCAACACCAAGGCTGTCTGAAGGACAGTCCAATTAATAAAGCTGTCTGGAGGTAGCTAATAAAATAGCTTGCTGCACTGTGGGGAACACCAGATTGTTATTACAAATACACTGTCTATTCTTCTACCATCACATAGGAATAAAGGGATAATACCTGTCATCTGCACAGTAAAATTTTCACATGGCCTTTTTGAAGTGACTTATGATTAAAAAATGACTTGGTTGAAATGCCTGTACCAAATTAATGTCAAAAAACTATCTATTCTTGCAATTGAGACTAATTTAAAAGTAAGTCTTCCAAAGAAATAAGTACCGAAATTAACAAAGCGGGAGCATGACAGCCAAGCAAGTGCATGTAATATTATTAAACTGTTCTTGAGAAACCATGGTGACAGTGCTTTTGCTGGCAGGAAAGACACAGGGTCTGAATTAATCCAGACTGCAATAACAGGGTCAGCTGAGCAGGACACAGGTTCAAGCAAGGACACAATTTTATGGCAATGACTTGACAAAAACAAGCAGTTTACTCTAATACATCTTCCTTCAGCCCACCTTAATTGTATATTGATACAGCCATGGCTAAAAAATAGTTTGAAAAAACACTTTGAAAAAACACTGTATCTTCAGCAGATCACATCTTGAAAGTAAGTCTGAGTTCTGCATGCATTTTGGAGTCAAGAGAATGAATTCTACATTAGCTTGACCCCTCTCCAACATCCTGCTCTATTACTAGCTTTGTGTTGCACTTGGTTTGGGGTTTTCTGCTGGTTTTTTTATATATATTACAGCTGCACAGTTGGGCTGAAATTATTTATTCCTTGTCAGAAAGAAATCTGAACATGAAGTGTCTTGGGATCAAAGTCCTCATTCTTCCTTTGTTTCAGGCTGCCTGCTTGTAGAAAAATAAATAAAAGATATAAGAAATGCTGTGGCAAAACTTTTTTATCTTTTATTCTATGTATGTTGTAGCAGCCTTCACCTAACTTTTCAACAATGGACAACACAGGTCTTTCAGTACTGCCTGGTGTGACACAAAATGCTGCTGCTGGAGCCTCCCAGCCGACAGCCAGGTAAGGATGGCTGCAAAGACAGAGCTGCACTGGTGGGGCTGGGAAATGCCTGTCTGACAGCAAGGACAAAGCCCTAACTTGACTGAGATCTGAAGTAGAAGGGGCAAAACTTTCCTTTTCTGCAACTATGCTTAAACCATAAGAACTCCAGGGGAGAGAAAACCATGCAACAAAGCTAACAAAATCTGCAGCTTTTGGGACATGTGGAACCCTGAGCTGGTTACTGCTGCTTCTGGCTACTGGCAGCTTCTGTGAATTTTGGTTGTGCTCCCCTTGGGATGTTAGAAAAGCTAGGAACATGTTAGGCATGTTCCTAGCAAAAGTGGCTTGTTCAGAGGAGAAGCTAACATGGAATAACTGTGAAGGACCAGCTGTTGACAAGTAATCAAGACAACACATCCTAGGGCCAAAGCTGGGGTTACTCAGCTGCTGGTGACCAGGTCTGTGCTTGCTTGGAACACAGCTGAGCAGCACCTTGGTTTGACACAACCCTGTTCAAACACACCCTTGATGCACCTGTTTGTGTAGTTCAATTGCACTATTGCTAATAAGCCATTAAACTCCCATTTTCTCCATCTCCATCTCACTGTATTTTCCTAGGACATAACACTGCTCATCCCAGTAACTCCAGCTGTTGAAACCTTTTATGCAGCCTTGGTACCTCTAATCTACTGAACAGAGGAACAAATCCCAAATCTGCCTCTCAGCACCCTCTGGTTACTAATCACTGAGGGTTTGCTCATTCAGCTAATCCAGGAGGAATGTGCATCTCCAAGCTGTGTGAGATGACATCCCTGTAGGTAGATACACTTACTAGCTGTTGAACTTGCACTTTATTTCTCTGTCCTTCCTCTGCATACAACTGCAAGGTTTTCTACTGCATCTTAGAAACCACCTGACAGATGCTTTTACTTCCTCTTGCCCAGCTGGCATCCTGAGCTCCCCAGCAGCACTTCCCAGGAATAGGTCAATTTGAACAGTTTCTTACCAGTTCCCTCAAAAAAAAAAAAAAAAATCATCAGGCGCTTGCTATGCCATACATATAGGCCTCCATACATATAGGACGTCCTGGGGCCAGTGAATTACCCAGAAACTCTGCTTTAGAATTTATGAGCATTAGGATTTCATTCCTGGCATTCACTATCACAAACCTATTCCATTCCTAACAAAATCCATGCATTTTTAAAAATATTACAATGTCAAACTGCATTTTTTGTAAAGCAGGATGACAAAAACAATAAGGCACTATTTTCTAAAGAGATCTTGAAAGCACCTAAAACCTTAATGGCTAGTAGTCCAGACTGAAAAAAAGGGAAAAAAAAAAAGGGAAAAAAAAAAAAAAAAAGAAGAAAACATTTACAATGGAAACAAACAGCCAAAAGAAGCATCTCAGGAGCTGGGAATCTGTACAATTAAGTCTTTGTGAATTTCTAAGAAAAAATCCCTTGCTGCAAGAAAGATTTGGAGGAAAGCCTAGCTCATTCTTATCTACCAAGTACAAAAATCCCCTCTCTATGCCCCTTGTGACTATTGCAGAGATTTTACTACACAGTTAATAGGAGAAGCAAAACCTTTCATTAGAAAAGTGATGTTCACTCTTAAGAGAAGCATTTAGGAATTTTGACTGCTCAGAAGAGCTGGTTATGAATTTGATTTCTTTGTAGCAAGAAATGTGATTCAAACTGATGTCGACGGCAAGGTTTTATCTGATTTTGAAAAAACAACAAAACAGGCAAACTTCTGTTTTAAACCAATACTACAAAGGCTTGACAACTTAAACACAGGAGAGGCCTAACCCCCTGGTGTCTGCACAGAGAGCCCCCAAGTTATTTTATTCTCCTGTGGACACGCTGGTTGTACCGCAGAGACAGGACAGAGATCTGCACTTGGTTGGGGCATTCTTTGGCTGCTTTGGCAATTCAGAGGGGTCAAGCAAAAGGCTTGAGGTCTGCAGTCAGGCTCCACTTACCACACTTCTGCCTGCCTGCAGCATGGAGCAGTGCCATGGAGGGCTGCTAGAAAATCTTTTGCTTAATGCTCTTGAGTATGACCTGGCTATGGCTCTGGCCATCCCCTCCCAAAAGGAAGACAGCAGAATTAGACTGGCACAGAAGAAAACACCTGTGATGATGATGAGTTTGTTCCTCATGGCGCAAGGTGAAACAGACTGTGGGAAGGAATTACCAGCAGGGAATCACCCCATCAGCACTCAGAAAGGAGGAGGCACATGGTTTTACACCGATGGAACTTGCAGAAGAACCAAAGGAAGACAAGCAACATGTTTGGAGCAAACACAGCTAAGTACTTCTTTGAATGGTGTATACATAATTGCATGACAGAAATAATTGTACAGACCAGGAGTATCACTTGGTACAGAAAAGAAAGACACGAGTCAGGCAGAAAGCATCCATTAGAGGCTATGAAGCATGCAGGTACTTCAGCAAACAATTTCCCTGGGCCAGGGATTGCTGGAAGGTGGAGGTTTTTCACAGGGAAAGAGCCACTCAGTGCACGCTCCATCTTTTGTATTACCACTAATTATCCACTACCAAGTATTGCAGGCAACCAAGCGCAACAAACTTGCAATTCAAATCCAAATTGGCCATTATGAATTGCAGAGGAGAAGAAACCAAACACTGCAAAGCAAACTAGAATTTAGGACGGCGCTAAATCAATGTCTCACAGTAAACAAAAACCTGCAGAAAAGCCCTTCAGCCTGTTCCTTAATGTGTGATCATGCAGCAGAGCTTTCAGAAAATGCAAGCAGCATATGAGATCATTTGACGGCACAGAGCAAACACAACGTGATCTTCACATGGGTGGCGATGGGAAAGGATTAGGAATGAATTCACACCTACTCAGCCCACAAAGCAATTCAAAGTGGCAGGTATGTATTAACAACATAACACTGAGCCCAGCTTCAGCAAAGAAAGCATTGCAGGCATGAGAGCTATGTGAAAAAAGAGGCATTTCAATATTGCATTTTGCTTTATACTCTCAGCATTATGTATTTGAACAAGTAGAGGAAGCATACAAAACACCCTTTTTTTCCTTTATACACATTACTAAAAATTACCATGCAAAGACACAGCAATTGTTAATTGTCAGAGTACCAGAAAGCAAACCAAAACCACCTATTTTTGTGGCCACAGCACATGCAGGAAAATTGCCACCATCCCTCACTCTATAACAAAGGACAATATCGAACCAGAAGTTTTGACCAGGCTTCAGGGAGAAGATGAATAGTATCTAAATAATTGAAAAATAGCTTTTTTTGCTGTGTGGAACAGGCAACCCACACCCTTTTAACAAGATTTATAGACAAAGTTGGAGCCTCATGGGTTTCAAGGGCACATCACAGAATAAAGAGTTACAAAAATAAACACAAACCTTGTGATTATTCCTGGGAGCATGACAGCACTGCTACAGGTAAACCCTTGGAGGATCATTTACAGAAGACATAAAGATTGGTGGCTGCCAGGTTAGATCCATGAACTCCAAGCGGGAGAATCCAGAATCCACTTGTGGTTCAAGTGTGACAAGGCATTCTCACTGCCTGGGAGAGAAGCGTTAGTGAGTCCGCGGGCAAAGGAGTCAGAGCGCTCTCCACACCACACATGGGCCTGGAGATGTACATCCAGGAGGATGAGGCATGGCAGGAGCAAGGAGGGAGGTGATGATGATGGAGAGGAAAATGGCAGCAATCACACTAAATACATAATTCAACTCCAATAGTCATAGCATATACGATTCATTCTTCTTTTCCTGCCTAAGCCTGTGCAAGGATTAATAGCGCAAGAACATATGGCTTCTCCATGGCTGTATAATATTTTACAGCTGCTTTACATGGTGGAAATAATATGCTCTGCTACTAAGGTTTGTGTTTTGTCAGGGATGAGAATTTCTTGATCTTTCAGAATTTTGAGAAGGTGGGTTGCAAGGCTGTACTATTTGCTGACAGATATCTTGATTCTGGACATGTTTTAGAAGAGATGTGTAAAGTAAATTACTATTTTGAATCTCACTATTTTGTTAATAGCTGCTATACTGTTATTTAAATAACTCCCACTAGTTCCATTTTCACAAAAGCTCTTCCAGTGCATTATGCAAATCTACTTCAGTACAATTTTCATGGGTCTTGATATTTCCAGCTCTGTCATATTCAGCCCAGAAAATTTTTGCATAATGGTTTAAAAGTGATAATGATTTCTATTTCATTCCTGTTTGTCTCATTAATGCTGCAGGATTGTATCTATTGCAGCTTTATTTATAAAGATGGATTCAAACTGTCCAGACTATTTTAAGGTTGTATCTCTAAGTCTTTACTTCACCTGGTTAGAAGTTTCTGAAATTGCTTTATTATAGGCTGTGCAACCAGCACCCAGATCCTATTCCCCTGAAAATTACTGAGAGATTGTCACACATACTGTAGGGTGGAGGATCACATTCTATACTACCATCTTCCCTCCCATTCACTGAATTGAGAGTTTTCAAGGGCCAGGGCATCCAGTGGTCTGGGAGCTCCATGGTATTCTCTTAGACTTACAGAATACCTTGCTAAGTGTGAAACCATACAAACTCATAATATTTTTCCATGTAATTAACTTTGGCATAGTATCAATTATTTTCTGTGCTAGCTGCAGGTAATTTATACATCAACAAAGCTGTTTTATCCACGGACTTTAATTCAGGCAATTGCATTTACATTTCTGATTCCAGCCCTATGCTTGACTGTTTTCTGAGTTGTTTACAAGTCAGCTGCAATATCCCTGGGCACTTAATGTTCCCAAGATTGCTGCGCTATATGCAGTCATAACATGCATACATTTATGTAGTCAAATTTGGAAGCAAAAGGGGATTTTTAACTTCTCAAAGAGATGGCAGAGCAGGTTGAAAGTTACAATGCTCTAACAGTACCACAGATTTGTGTGTTCTAGTTCTACCGTCTCAACAAATAATCATCAGCACAGCAGGCAACCACAGCTCAGGTTCAAATAACAGGCTGTGGATATGCTTGTCACAAGATATGGAAATGCAAATCTGCACATTCTTCTGCCCTGCCCAGTAAATCATACAGCTTGAAACAACTTTAGGACCTCATTTGAAATATAAAACTAATTTATATGTCATTATTATCTCTATTCCATGAGATATAAATGGGATTCTGATCTCACCACTAAAAATTCAGTGAGGTATAAAGGCATTCTGTGAAAGGGGAATTGATAATCCACCATCAGTGATTGAGATCCAGCCAGCAACATCTGAGCCCAGGCAGATACAACAGCCCTGAGGCTGCAGTGCCTCCAGGCAAGTGGGGACCTTTTGGTCTGGCCTTCCTCCTGCAGCTGGGCATCCTGTGCTGCCTCCTGATGCCTCTGCCTTGTCACAGGGAGCTGCTTGCAGCTGAACGCCAGCCCTGGGGCCAGAGGGGCAGCAAGCCAGAGAGCCCTTGGTGAGGGCATTAAGAGGCTGCAGAGTGTGAGCACCATGCTCTGTGAGCTGCCAACAGATCACAGGGCTCAGGTGGGGACTCAGTCCAGGGCAACAAAAGCACAAATCTCACAAGAAATCATCCAAACTCTCCTCATGCTCCTTTTCAAATGGAACAACTTCTTCCTCGAGCCACAAGATTTACCCTTGTACTGAGGCTCAAATGCCCTTTGGGCAAAGTCTCTATGAGGAGGCTAAAACATCTAGAATTTCTCCTTGCTAGGAACACAAACTGGTCCTGAGTGTTCTGCAGGATATAACTATATCAGGTAGATCTCTGTGGAGACACCTAACTTGTCAATGGCAAGTTAAAGACTAGGCAAAATGAGAAATCTTTAATCATCATTGCCAAAGCAGAATTGAATTTTTGCCTTCCAACTTATGTATAATTCAAGTATTTTGAATAACAAGTATCATTTTGGCATTTTAGTGAAACGTGCAGAAAACATATAGACAGTATAAAATGAGCTTTCTATTGCTTGGCTTTTTTGAATATTTGATCTATACACCACATCCTTCATTGAAAAGATGTTAATTTAAGCTCTGTTTGCTTGAGGGAGTTTCACCATGTACTGGCCACACAGGTTTTATAAATTTTTATCTCGTTCTTTTTGCACTTCTTATTCGTAAATCAGGTTAGCTTTTACTACATGGGAAATAAAGGTCTTCAAATATACAGGAATATTTTATAATTAAGACAAAATTATCCTTCTGTCTGCCTTCTGTCAGGAGACCCTCCTGCTCTAAGCACTGAGCTCTGATTAAGTACATCCAGTTTTCTCTTTTCACCCAGGGTTTTCAACACGGCCAAGCAGGTTCTGGCACTCCCACCAGGGCTCCCAGGATGGCCCAGAGGGCTGAGTGGGGATGCCAGCCCACACTCTGCTCTTTCAGACACTGCAGCTGCACAGTAGCTGAGATCCAGAGCACTGGTAAGGGCCCTCCAGACACAAATAGAAAACAGGAAGTGTGTTAATGGCACCTTTTTAGAAAATGCTATCTTGGGCATATATGTTTTCATTTCTTGTCATCCTAAGAAGTAAGAAATGCCCCTTCATAAGCTGACTAATAACAGGCTGTACTGAGAATCTATATATAAAGGAGAAACATACTTCAGAACAGATACGTGGTGAAATACTGCTTATTTAAAAACAAATGGAAAACCCACACAACTATTCTGTTTCTCGGTTCTGTGGAAGTAGGAGGAAGATTTTCAACAACTTTTTACTTTGTGTTCACAAGAGAATAAAGGTTATAAAGGTATTTCTTTATGTTTTTACCCTCCAGGCACAGCCCACAATGATGATGATACATCCCCTTGGCTGCAGAGGGACTGTGCACAGGGGAAGCTCTGCTGCACCAAGCAGCAGAAGCCACAGGAGACACAGAAGCTGCAGGAGTGGGAGCCAGGGCATGAGAATCCCCAAGAGAGAGTGAATTGGCTCAAGCAGGCATAGACATGCGCTTGCATTACATGTGCAATGTTCAAAGCATATCACTGGCTGCCAGAAGCCACTGAAGATACAGCTAGAAGATTTCCACTGATTTAAAATACCCATCTTCAATAAAAATGCCATGATTCGTTTGGATTTTTTCCATTTAGTGGAAATAAGGCACTTCTAGACTAAAGAAAATGTTGTCACCACCAGATCTCCTGTTGGGAGCCTGTGTCTGTGCACAGTGCCAGGGCTGTGGGCTGCTGGAGGTGACACAGGTGTCCCTCTTGCCTGAACTTCAAGCAGGCAGGGTGGACTTTCCACTTACATCTGTCACAGAAAAAATAAATATGTCCTCCAGTACTTACACGATTCATGTAAGATTCTTTAAAAGGTGTATATTTTTTAAAATCTACTTTTAAAAAATATTTAAGCACACCAGGAGACATTTTTCAGGGTTTTCCTGAAAAAAAAATCTATACCTTGTTTCTTTACCACTTTTAATAGTTTAGCATTAGAAAAGGACATTGCCTAAGAAAGGAAGGTACTCTTGTATTTTACAAGTTATAAAGTTCATTTTATTATCTACAAACCAAAGGTTTCATTTTTAATTTTTGTGTTTAATAAACCCAACCTGACATAATGTACTGCAGTTATCAAGTTTGTCAGCATTTTTTCAGAAGCTGGACCTTCTTCTGGCAAATGTTGCCAGTCAAATTACAATAGAGAGCAGCACGATGAAGTGTGTTACTCCTCAGTCTTCCATAAACCAGTTGTGTAATCCTGAGTCTCTCCCAGCTTCCTGACAGGGCTACTGATTCCATGGCATCCTTAGGTCCCTGCCTGATGCTGAGGCCACCAGCAAGGTGGCTCAGCTGTCTCCATCCTGGTAAGGAGGTGACCATCAATGAACCCCATGGCTTATCGAGAGATACCACCCAAACTCTTTTTACATATGTGATGTAAATCTCCAGCTGTCAATTTTAATGTCAAAGTAAAAAGAAAGATCTGACTTGCAGGAGGTGAAGGTACCTGGGCTCTTCTCAGCATCCTACTCTGGCAGAACTGTATTTCTTGAACCAGCTGTGGAGGCAGGTCACAGCTTGCCAAAGATCACTCGCCTCAGTAGAAACATGCACATGCTAAAGTTCAAGAGCAGACAGCTTGCCTCCTTCTGTGGAGTTATCTACCAACTCATTATACCATAAAAACACTTAAATATTAAAATACTGATTTTATGTTGCAGAGCATTTAGAAGCCTTGTAAGAAATGGCATTAATAAACATGAAGTAGTTTATGCTGCTCTTGCCTGAGAGGCAAGAATGTGCCCAGGATGATACAAGCCTGTTCAGATCCTTGCCTTAAGGCACTGATCTTGGAAAGCAAAACATTTCAGTGCAGCACTAAAGAAAAATGATCCCGCTCAGCTTTTCCCTTACTATTTTCAGGACACATCTTGTCTCTGTGTTCCTGTGCTTCAGTGAGCTCCCCTGGTCAGCAGCGTTTGAGCTGTTGTGCCTTCAGTAACAGCACTCTCTGTCCAGGAGCATGGGGAGCATTTTCGGGACCACAGTGCCTGGGCATGCACGCTGCAATAAGCACAACTATTTTATTCTTTCTTTCCCAGACATTTACAGAGGAGCTGCTTGACATTTAGGAGCAGTTACCACCACAGTCTTGGTGGATTGAGAAGGAAGGAACATGCTCCTAGCAAGAAGTGGAGACACCCGGAAGGGCAGTGTCACCCTGCAGTGACATTGCGACAGGTTTAAATGAGGTGACAAAGCTTCATCCACAGACTGGGGATCTCAACCTTTCAGCTGCAGGTGGGGAAGCCACTGGGGCAAAGAAAGGAAGAAGAGGAAGGAAGGGGATGACAATCAGCACTCCAGGCAGTACCTCTGCCTCTGTAGAGGCAGCAATGGCTGCTGCCCAGGCTGCAGCTCGTGTGTGCTGGGAAGGGCCTCACCACCACTCATGCCTCTTCCCTTTGCAGTGAGTGGGACTCACAGGCAGCACATTCTGAGATTCAAGAGGACAGTCTAAAGCCATAATTCAGTTTCATACTGAAGTAAAGACATGTCCTCTCCAGCAGATATGGATGACCTTTCCCTTGAACCACCATTTAGATTTATGCCCTTGACAAGCAACAAACTTTTCCTAATTTTTTTCTGCTCACAATGATACAAAATAGAGTTGGACAAACACAGAAACAAGAGATTGTATAACACAGCTGCCCTGCAGTGTTTTTTATTTTAATTTTCAAATCAATAAGTCCAGACAGCAGAATAAGCACTGCAGCTACACCCACTGCCAGACACTGGCAATCTATAGGTACAGTAAATGATATTAATGAAAGAAGAATCCAATCAAAAAGCACTAAACTGAGGTTTGTCAAAGCACAGTGAAGGTTTTTTTCCCTAGTCCAGAACTAAGAACGCCTAAAGGCTGGTGCCTGGCTGACATTGCCAGGTTAAGATCCCCATGATCAAACATAAGCCTCAATGGATAGATGAACAGAGAAATACAGGAGATGAGGAGTTAGTGCCCAACAGTGTGAAAAAAGAAGCCAAGGAGATATTTAAACAGTTTCAAAGGATCAAAACCAGAGCCCAGAAGACAAATGAGGCCGCAGTATGTTAAATGAGGCAAGTGAGTTTGGAAACATTTGTGTATTTAGCTTCCTAACTAGAGCTCAGCTCCAAGGCAGAAGTGTTAAACAACCACCTGATCAGAATTTGTAAGGAAACAGCGTACAAGCTAAAACATGGAAGCTGCATTTAGATGCATGCAATAAAACTGTCAAGATTTTAGAAGTCCTGTTAGATAAATCAGATGCTTTTTGTCTAAATGCGAATCAGTAAATCACATTTCCTTTTCAGGAACTATTGGCAGTATTTCAAGATGTATTTAACTAATCTCACAATGTGTGGTTGTTTTCCTTGGTTAATCTTTTATGAAAAGGAGCTATTAGGAAATCAAAATATTATGGCTAAGCCTTGCTAATTTCTCTTAGGTACAGAAAGGTAAAACCTCTTTCACCTCACATGTGAAAAATGTGAAAAATAAGAAGAACTTAAGAATATAACACAACAGAAAATAAAAATAAGAGACCAGAATCCATTCCCTTCATGCTGTTCAATAGCCTTCTGTATACATATAGACTTCGTTCAGGTAAGTAAATTTGTACCCCCAGTAAATTTGGGGGTAACTTCTGACCACATTAGTGGTAGAACATATCTATTAAAATCTTTACACAAAACTCAAGGGAATAGAAAAGGAAAAAGGCAGTAGGATTGCTCACTCCAGTCTGGATGGAGGCACTGTTTGGTACCTGCCCTCACTGAGCACATCCTGCTCCTGCTTGCTGTACTGGATGCATGGCTCTGCTCCAGCTGCATGTACCAGGCAGGGTCCTCTCCTTGAAACCCTGCCAGCATAAATACTCCAGCCTCATTGCTTCAGCACAGACCTCCAGTGTTTCATGAAGTCAAGACTTTCAGAATAGTTTAGGCACAAAACCCCTAACTTTCCAACAAAGGCAAAACCCAGAGGTAGTCAAGCTTCAGATTGGGAAGTTCTTATATTTCTCCAATTTTGTCTAAAATACTAATTCCATCTAGAAAAATGCCTGGTTTTGGTAAACTAACTCCAGAACTAACAGACTCTGTCTGGCTGTAAGATTAATGTCAGGTTTGTATTTTATAGAAATATTTTTAAGTAACCGCAAAGATTCGTTTGGAGATAGCTAAAATCAGACAGAAATCCAGTCCAGTGTCTTTCTTAGTAGTGATCATTACAGTGACCTCCTGCTGATCCTGTCCCACAGCTTTTCCAAGATAATTGGGTGCCCAGAAGATATATATTTAGAACATTGTTGTACTCATAATTTATGTGAACAAAATACAGAGTCCCTTGACCTTCCATTACATTTATTCTGCAGTATATACTGCAGGGGAAAAAAAGGCTTGGAACTCAGTAAATCACTAAAATGCATACATTCTGAGAATATAAAGCTTTTAATGTTAGTATGGTAGAAATTAGTAATTTCCTTCCATAAAATGACAGGTAACAAACAGGGGAGAAAGGGTAGATACAGTATGTTATGTATGGGAACTGACATCTTCATCTGTGCTGCAGCTACTGCATTTCATCTTTACAGAGTGCTGAGAAATCAAGAAGTTATATAACTTAGTGAAAAGCTGATAGGGCCAGTGACATTTGAAATGCTACTCTGTGAAATTCAATTGCAAGATGTGAAAAAAAACCCTCATCAGGAACCAAAATCTCCATCCCATAATATATCCATATATATGTACACTTTAGAAATATAAAAGAGCAATAAAACTTTGAAGAAAAAGGGAGTGTGGGAGGGAAGTGGAAGAACAGGCAGAGCAGAGAAGGAACAGAATAATCACAGATCATTTCAAGACAGTATTATGAGGAAGCAAAAAGACAATTTATTTTGATGGTACCCTTTTGATTCTGCTTATGCTAAATAGTAAATAGGTAACACAGTAGCAATTTACAACATGGAATTTTATTGGAATAAGAAAGCTAAACAATCCTTGCATACATAAAAAAAGCATATGCTTTCTTAACCTAGCAACACAAGAGTCTTACTTGGATCAGTCTTTACTTTGGTAAGGGAAGATGGACCCATCAAAAGGATTTAAAGCTATCTGTGATTGGAAGCAGATCAGGAAAAGTCAACAGACCTAATTTATTTTCCAGTTGTCTCAGCAAAAAAAAAAAAAAAAACAACAAAAAAAAAACAAAACAAAACAAAAAAAAAAAAAAACAAAAAACAAAAAACAAAAAAAAACAACAAAACAAAACAAAACAAAAGAGACAATGATACTGACTCAAGAACCATAAAAGAATCTCTACAATCCACAAAAATTGATTTCTTAATATTCATAACAATCATTCTGACTTTTCATCCATTCAAACATGGGTCACTATGAAAATAAAAGATCTGGTAATTCTCATTTGATTCATATAAAAGTGAAGTGAACTTTCAGAGAAGGAAAGCAAAAGAAGACATTTTCTGTGAAAGGGGTGTAATGGATGAAAAGGAGTCCATTCAAAACACACCCAAAGCACATTAAAAGAGAATTCACTGAATGAGTGCCAAATTAGAATCATGTTCCTGTTCATCCAGCAAGCAGCTACTGAAGATGTCCACCACATCAAGGTCTGCACATTTTTAGGCACAGAACTACATCTGGTTCTAGTCCTGGGAGCAAAGGTGAGAGCTGCACAAGCACGTGGAGACAAAATGCACCACTGCCCATTCTCAGCACAGGAAAACCTTGCGCTGAGGAGAATGCCAAGAGTTAAAACTCTGGCTTGCTCATCAAGATCAGCAAACTACAAGCATTTTGATGAGCTGGTCTGTTATAAAATCAATGCTGACTCCAGCACAGCAGGCTGGCACAAACACAAACCTGCCCTACCTGCATAATGCTTCCTACAGGAAACAAGCAGTCAATTTTACCAATAAACTTTGCGTGATAAGGACAGATGCTAGCTGAACCTGGCATCTGCTAAACTTGATTTCACAAGAACACTTTTCCCTTCCAGAATTATATTTAGTATCTTTTAGAAGCATAAACATAAAGAAATGTTCACTGCATTTTGTTCCACCATTTCAGGTCTTCCCCCTACTCAAACTGCAGCAGCAGAATTTTAATGACTGGGGAAATGCAGCAGGGCTGTAAGAGAATATTGTACTGCAGCAAATCAGTGCTTCTGTAGGTTTCCTTCACTGTAACTCTGATCTCCTAAATCTGCTACAGCACCAGTACATATTTCTGTAAAGTGCAGCTCCTAACAGAGATTATGTAGGAAAAAAAAAGGGCTTGAGAACTTCTTAATCAAGTTCTACACTTACAATACCTAGGAAAAAGCCTAACCAAAAGCTCAAAAGCAGAATTCCCAAATAGTTCCCAGTGCCATCTGATATGATTTCTTTCTTTACTTACTTCTTTTTACCCCAAATGCCTTTGTATTTTAAAGTACCCATACGTTCATTGTGCCTTTCTGCCAAACTGCCTTCCATGAAGCAATTAAATGTATAATTGAGATCTTCAAGTCATTACAAAGCAAATTCAGTGACTTTTGGAATGATTTCCAGGGAGTGAGATGACACAAATCAATTTTATGCCAAGACACACTTTTGCATGCATGCATGCATTCAATATGTATCACACAACCCCTCAGAAGCCTGAGGGGCTGTTTCTCCCACAAAGAACACTTCCAAGATTTTCAGGGAAGGCATTTTCAAAGCTTAAAGTTCTCTACTGTGAATGATCCCATCAGTCAAATATTAAGATTTTAAACTTTTTACTGGTGGTAGGTAT